>NW_025128713.1:0-1118 GCF_004010195.1 Chiloscyllium plagiosum | reverse complement strand
ACCGTTGCTTCTGACATTATTATCTGCCATTTCTTTTGAATGATTGCAATGCAATATATAAAAAATTTTTCACCCATTACAGCAGCTAGTGACATTTACAGCACAACACAACATGAAACACATTCATAGATAATTTATGAAACAAGATCTCTGTCAGTCTTAAAAGGAATGAAATCAGTGAATAAATATGAAATATTTAAGTATGTGAGTGACAAATTAAAATCGAAAGTTTGCATGTCAACATCCCAAATGTCATGACGGTCAGTGGATAATCAGGAATTGGAATTCGTAGGGAAATAAAACCAGAGGATGGAAGAAGTTTTGACAAAGTAAATATATGAGTTTCTAAACTGTTGTCATGCCGATATGGTGATAAACTACCAGGCTGCAGAGGTAACAATGGAATTAACGAGTACCTCACTAATTATAAGCTGGGCCAGGGATGGGTTTAGGAACTGTGTTGCAGATGGAAACACCAATTGATGATGATGCAAGTATCAATTTGATCTGATCTCACACTCCAATATGAAGCCATACGCAAACAGGATTCATCCAGACGCATGTTCCTGCTGAGCTCGATGGACTTAGGGTGAGCCTGAAAACATTCATGGACAAATCTGATGATTTTGGCGGATCAATCACTTCCTACCCCATGCTAAGCTTCGGATTCCGTCTGTCAGTGAGCCCGCTGATTGGGCCTTGGATTGCCTCATCAACACAGTCGCTGAATCTTCGAAATAAAGAATAAATAATGGAAATGATCACGGCAGTTTCGGGGAACTGAATGGGAACAAACTGATGAAGTGTCGCTGAAAATGCATTGTAAATCAGAAGACAGACTTTTTGCCCAGCATGTTATTTACTTTATTTAACGCAACTATGTTTAAACGTTTGTCCAGATGCGTGGGTCAGATAATTCAGTCAGGAAGAGCACATTTGAGTTTCCCATCCTGGCCTATAGTGAACAATGTTACTTGACTCCAGTTCATTTGATCTGATGCACTCACTAAGAACTGATTACTTGGAAAAATGTTTCTGTGGCATGTCTGATCACTCCTTTGGTTGTGATTTTATTATTCAGCTACCAGCGAACGGTGACTTATTGCTAACAGCATTTT
>NW_025128712.1:0-1118 GCF_004010195.1 Chiloscyllium plagiosum | reverse complement strand
AATTGAGGACAAAATTAGAGTGAAGGTAGGAGAAAGAGGGTGGTAAAGGACAGCTTTTCAGACTGGAGGCCTATGACCAGTGATGTTCCACAAGAAGCCGTGCTGAATCCACTGCTTGTCCTTATTTATATAAATGTTATGAATGTGAATATTTGCTTGTTTATTATGTTTACTCATGACATTAAAATTGGAGGTGCAGTGACCAGCAAGTTTTACCTCAGAGTACAATGACACCTTGATCAGATGGGTCAATGGGCCAAGACGTGACAGATGGAGTTAAATTTAGATTAATGTGAAGTATTGCATTTTGCGAACGTAAAATAGGGCAGGACATATACAATTAATGGTGAGGTCCCGCGGAGCGCTGTTGAACAAAAGGATGCAGGATCATAGACCCTTGAAAGTGAAGTTGCAGGGAGATAGGGTAGTGAAGGACGGGTTTGGTATGCTTGCCTTTATTGATTAGTGCATTGATTATGCGAGTTGGGAGATTATGTGCGACTGGGCATAACGTTGGTGAGGCCAGATTTAGAATACTGTGCTTAATTCACTTCTTCCGGCTACAGGTAGGATATTGTTAAACTTGAGATGTTGCAGAAAAGATTTACAAGGATATTTCCCGGGATTAGGCTACAGGGAGAGGCTGGACAGACGGGGGCTTGTTTCATCTGGAGCATTGAAGGCTGAGGCGTGACATCATAGAGGTTAATAAAATCATGAAGAACATGGATAATCTGAATAGCCAAGGTCTTTTTTCCCACATTAGAGGAGTCCACAGCTATAAGACAAAGGCTTTAGGTGAGAGGAGAAAGATAGTAAAAGGTCAATGTTTTCATGCAGGTTATGTAGTGTGTATGGAGTGAGCTCTCAGAGAAAGTTATGGAGGTTGGTACAGTTACAATATTTAAAAGGCATCCGGATATGCATATTAATAGGAAGGATTTAGAGGAATATGTGCCTATTGCTGGCAAATAGGACTAGATCAGATTTGGATGCCTGAGTTATGTGGACAGGTCTCCGTGCTGCATGGCACTGTAAGGGAGATGAGGAGAAAGTTTAAACGGATCATTTGAGTGGGAATTCTTTTCTCCAGAGGTATGTGGTGTCTCTTTGTTCAA
>NW_025128711.1:0-1118 GCF_004010195.1 Chiloscyllium plagiosum | reverse complement strand
TGCGTTTCTGAGCCTGACTTCAATGGAGAGTGAATGAAGTGGGGTGTGAACCCAGTGTTGTACCTGATCCTGTTAGTTTCCAGTGGTCAAGGCAGGGCCCATACTTATTTTAAATGTCATTGGGATTCCTCCATTATGAAAATTGCCACCCCCGATTCACGAATTTCCAAATCAGTCCCATTTAATTTTTTTTTGTTTTCTTTCTCTGTCATTTTTTATTTTAGTTTGAAGGTATTTCCAATTTCTCGCAGACACAGATTGTGAAACCCTAGCCTGGTTTATATCATTCAGAACTACCTTTGGAATGAAATGTCCTTTCACATGTGTGTCCTCGGTTGTTGAATGAGGAAGGTTCATGGGGACGATGTTGGCAAATCTCTGGATTTCAGAATCACAGCCTCAGTGTAAGGCATTCGCTTTCAGTCTTCGGTTACAGGGGCTCATCCGGCTCCTGTCACCTGATCGATTTCTTCCTGAACTTTCCCTGAAATAGAGAAAGCTTGGATTGGGGAAACTGCCGTCAAACAACGGGATAGAAATTCATCAGTGACAGAAATTAGGTGCGACCAATGTGTCTTATGTTCCCCATTGGATATTCATCAACTTCAATAAACACAAAAGCCAAATACATACAACAAGCGATTGGTTGTATTTGGGTCACTGTGTGCTAACCTTCAAGATCAATTTTATCATTTTATTTTTCACTCATGGGATGGACATGTTGCTGACTTGGCAACATGTTGGAGTGAGACCTGCAATGCTGCTAAAGATGGAGTTCCAGGATTTTGACCCAGTGACGCTGAAGGAACGGGGATATATTTCCCAGTCAGGATGGCGAGTGGCCTGGAGGGGAACTTGCAAGTGATGGCGTTGCCATGTATCCGCTGCCCCTGTCCTTTTAGATGGACTTGGAAGGCTGTTTACAGATTTTTGGTGAATTGCTGCAGTGCATCTTATCGATGGTACACACTACTGCTACTAAGTGCTGGTGGTGGATGGAGTTGATGCTTGTGGATGTGGTGCCAATCAAGCGGGCTGCTTTGTCCCTGGGTGGTGTGAAGCTTCATGAGTGCTGTCAGAGTTGAACTCATCCATTTACTTGTGAAGACAATTGGACA
>NW_025128710.1:0-1118 GCF_004010195.1 Chiloscyllium plagiosum | reverse complement strand
CTTATTTCTAATGCTTCGTGCATTCATATATATTTTTAAATTTGCTACTCCCCTCACCCTTCCTATCAATCCCTATTTCACTTGACCTTACAGCATGATCCTTTTTCGAGTTTTCTGCTCCATTGATTCCGTTGTCTTTCTTGACTTCTCTTGTTCTAACTTTCCCCTTAAATTCCTTCTTAAACTTTCAGTTTGTCCCCTCCACCCCGCTATTTAGTTTAAACGTAGCTGTGTTGCAGAATGCTGGTTCTCCCACCTATTAAGGTGCAAACCATCCCTCTTGTATAATTTATCCTTACCGCTAAACATACCCCAGTGATCCAAGAATTTAAATCCTTGCTTCCTGCACCAGTTCCCCAGCCACACATTCAAATCTATTATCTCCCTGTTCCTGTCCTCTCCAGCCAAAGG
Organism: Chiloscyllium plagiosum; assembly: GCF_004010195.1. Lineage (NCBI taxonomy): Eukaryota > Metazoa > Chordata > Chondrichthyes > Orectolobiformes > Hemiscylliidae > Chiloscyllium > Chiloscyllium plagiosum. The sequence continues at coordinate 707 of NW_025128710.1, read as the reverse complement.
AACTGGAAGCAAACTGGAGATTACCACCTTGGATGTCCTGCTTTTCAGCCTTGTTCCGAGTTCTCCGAAGTCCCACTGTAGAATGTCGCTCCTCTTCTTCCCGACGTCATTTGTGCCGACATGCACAACCAAGCCTGGCTCTTCACCTTCGCCCTTGAGGATTTCCTGCACTCTGTCTGCACTACCCTTAATCCTGGCACCAGGAAGGCAACACACCTCAAATCTCACCTGTTGCCGCAGAACCCCTTTTAGTCCCTCTAATTATGGAGTCCCCTATTACCACGGCTGTGTGAGATTTCTGGCTTCTCGGCTCTGCCTCCACACCAATTTCTGATTGGCAGACCTGACCGCCTCTTGGACTGGCAGTGACGTCTGTCTCTACGGTTTCCAAGAGATTCAACCTGTCCCTGACAGGTACTTCCCCCAGTGTCTCTTACACTTGTCTCATCTCTGCCTTCCTCATCGTCTTCTCTCTTCTACTCTCTTCTGGTATGCTCGGTGTAATAACCTCGCTGAAGGTCCTGTCCAGAAAGATCTCGTTCTCTCGGATGAGCCTGAAGTCATCTAGTTCTTTCTTCAGTGCTGCAATATGCTTTGTCAGAAGCTGAACGTGTACACACTTTCCACAGTTATACAAGCCAGCTACACCAGAGTCCCTGACCTCCCACATCATACATGCAGTACACTGAATCAGCTTGGCAGTCATG
>NW_025128709.1:0-1118 GCF_004010195.1 Chiloscyllium plagiosum | reverse complement strand
GGATAGGATTTATGACTATTTGGAAAAGCATAGGCAGTCAGCATGGCTTTGTGAGGGGCAGGTCATGCCTCACAAATCTTATTGTGTTCTTTGAGGAGGTGATGAGACATGTCTATGAATGTCGAGCAGTGTATATGGACTTCAGAAAGGCATTTGATAAGGTTCACCTTGGTAGGCTCATTCATAAAGTCAGGAGGTATGCGATACTGGGAAATTTGGCTGCCTGGATTCAGAATTGGTTGGCTAACAGAAAGCAGAGAGTGATTGTAGATGGAAAGTATTCTGCGTGGAGGTCAGTGCTGAGTGGATTCCCGCATGGCTCTTTTCTTGGGCCTCTGCTCTTTGTAGTTTTTAAAAATGACTTAGATGAGGAGATTGAGGGGTGGGTTAGTAAATTTGCCGATGACACAAAAGTTGGAGGTGCTGTTGATATTATCAAGGGCTTTTGCAGGCTGCAGCGCAACATGGACAGGATGTAGAGCTGGGCTCAGAAATGGCAGATGGAGTTCAACCTGAATAAATGCGAAGTGATGCATTTTGGAACGGTGAACCTGAATGAGGAATATAGGATTAAAGACAGGATCCTTGGCAGTGTGGAGGAACAGAGGGATCTTGGTGTTCAAGTGCATAGATCTCTCAAAGTTGCCACCCAAGTGGATAGGGTTGTTAAGAAAGCATATAGTGTTTTGGCTTTCATTAATAGTGGGATTGAGTTTAAGAGCCGTGAGGTTTTGCTGCAGCACTACAAGACCCTAGTGAGACCACACTTGGAATATTGTGTCCAGTTCTGGTCGCCCTACTATTGGAAAGATACAGAGGCTTTAGAGAGGGTGCAAAGAAGGTTTACCAGGATTCTGTCTGGACTGGAAGGGCTTGTCTTACGAAGAGAGGTTGACTAAGCTCGGACTTCTCTCTCTGGAGAGAAGGAGGAAGAGAGGTGACTTGATCGAGGTATCCATGGTAATGAGAGGCATGGATAGAGTCAATAGCCAGAGACTTTTCCTCAGGGCAGGATCGACTGGCACGAGGAGTCAAAGTTTTAAGATATTAAGAGAAAGGTATGGAGGGGACATCAGATGAAAGCTCTTTACGCAGAGAGTTGTGAATGCATGGAATGC
>NW_025128708.1:0-1118 GCF_004010195.1 Chiloscyllium plagiosum | reverse complement strand
ACGTCAATGATGTTGAGGTGGAGATGACTGAGAGCGTCAAGTTTCTGGGAGCAATGATCGTCAACAATCTGTCCTGGTCCACCAATATTGATGTTATAATTAAGAAAGCACAGCACTGCGTCTACTTCCTCAGGAGGCTAAGGACATTCAGCAAATCCTTAAAGACTCTTAGATCCACCCTAGAAAGCATTCTCTCGGCATGCATCACAGCTTCATATGGCAGCTGCTCTGCCTGGAACTGTAAGAAACTACAGAGAGTTATGAACACAGCCCAGTCCATCACACTAGCTAACCTTAAATCCATTGACTCCATCTATACTTCTCACTGTCTCAGGAAGGCACCAACATAAAGACCACTCCCACACCAGTTATGATTTTTTCCAAACTCTTCAGTTGGACAGATGACACAAAAGCTTAAACACGTACCAACAGATTCAAGAACAGCTTCATCCCTGCTGGTGTTAGACTTCTGAATGGACTTCAAATTTTAAATGTAATGTTGATGTTGCTCTTTATGCACCTGCTCTATAACCGTAACATTGTAATCCTTGCTCTGTTCTATTACTATCAGGCACTTTGTATGGTGTGATCTGCCTGTACTACACACAACAAAACTTTTCACTGGACTTAGGTACTTGTGACAATAATAAATTGTATCAAATCAAAATTGGGCAAGTGTAAGCAGAAATTGCTTAGGGTGATCTGACGTTCTAGCATTGTAAGTGGCTCAAGCCAGAACAGAGGGAAGGTTGGTAACACTAGGTAGAAAAGTTGTCAGAGCTGAAAATGTGTTGCTGGAAAAGCGCAGCAGGTCAGGCAGCATCCAAGGAACAGGAGAATCGACGTTTCGGGCATAAGCCCTTCTTCAGAAAAGTTGTCAGGCCCAGATAGCCTGCAGCCTAGATTGCTGAAAGAGCTAAGGGAGCAAATTGTGGAACCATTCAAAACATTTGCCAGGTCTGTCTGAATGTGTTTCAGTCCCAAGGGACTGGAGGATTGCAAATGTGACATCATTGTTTTTAAAATAAAGGCGAACAAAGGATAACTCAGGAAGCTACAGACATGACACTGGATGTTGATAGTAGGAAAACTGATGGAGACCACAATACTGCAATACT
>NW_025128707.1:0-1118 GCF_004010195.1 Chiloscyllium plagiosum | reverse complement strand
AAATTCGTCACTTTGAAATCATGACTAACATTAGAAATGAATACCAAAAGGCCTGAATTCTTGTAGAGTGCTACTGGACATCACAGCTGCTGTGACACTAAGTGACACACATGCTGGCTCCCAAATCTGTGCAGAGATTTTCCAACTTGGGTCAGGGCAGTCATTCAAACATTCCTTTACAGCAAATCATTATGTATTCGCCTTGGGTAGGGGAACCCTAGCTATTAGTACTCTCGGTATGGGTACTATCATCGGTCTCAGCGTAGGGACTGTCACCAGTCTCAGTGTCAGTATTATATCACCGGTCACAATGTTGTCTAAGTTAAATAGTAATGACAGACCAGCAACTATGTCTTCAGTCAGAACGTCACCCAGGGAGCAAATGTTTGGACATGGAGGGCCGCAATCTCACACCTCACAACTTATTTACAATGACATATGACTTGCTTCCCAGACTCCATCCATCTGCACCATGGACCAGACACTAGGTGATGTTAACAATTTGACAGTCTTTTGCAGAATCGTGTCTCAGAGTGAACCCTCAAAAACCATGTCCATTAAATGACATCTTTACAATCATCAGTACCAAAATAAACTTGTGCATCTGTGTTCATGGCCAGATAATAAAACATAGGTCATCCAACAGACAGTATCTAAACAAATCAACAGGAAACAACTAGCAAAGAGTTACTTTCATAACTGAAGTTGTTGGATTTTTTCTGGTGTCGGACACGACATACATCATTTACTGGCACTCAGTTGAATATAACAATGTGCAGCATGGCTGGAAGTCTTGGCCTCATGACCTTCCCCACACTCCTCACTCCCTCACACATTCACCAATCCGTAAAACAAGTCGTGCTTCATTGCAACTTCTCCGTCTCCATAATGTCCTGTTCAAATCACTCACTGACATTTTAGCACAATGTGCAGTGGCGTCTTCCTGAGCGAGCACGGTTCCCAATATCCTGGGGATCGTGGAATGGATACAATGGGAAGGCTCTAATGCATTTCTGATGAAGAGTTTATGCCCAAAATGTTGGCTCTCCTGCTCCTTGGATGCTAGCAGACCTGCTGTGCTTTTTCAGCACAACACGTTTTGTTTCGAACACTCCAGC
>NW_025128706.1:0-1118 GCF_004010195.1 Chiloscyllium plagiosum | reverse complement strand
TGAATTGGCCATGCTAAAATGCCCGTAGTGTTACTTTGCCCACACAAGGCACTACCAACTGCTGCAGGCAATCACACATAATCCCAGTTAGGTAAGGGGTAAATGTAGGGGTATGGGTGGGTTGCGCTTCGGCGGGGCGGTGTGGACTTATTGGGCCGAAGGGCCTGTTTCCACATTGTAATTAATCTAATCTAAGTAATCCCTGACATTTCCTCTGCTACAAACTGGTGGCAGTTTGCAAAAGTGCTCTGTTGGAGTGCTGTAACTATTTAGTAATTCGTGTTCTGCGTTGTGATTGCAGCGTCCTCGGCTCTAATCCACGACATGGCTGTTAGTTCTCTCAAAGTTTTACTTTTGGTGAAACACGGTAAGAAATTAATCGTTTTTACATGATAATATTCTCCGAGGTGTTTTCCATCGAATCACCTTCTCCGATGTTTCTGTGTTTCATGTATCAGGATTTAAACCCAAAAGTGCTGGAAGATGTCTCTCCCTCCAACTCTCCCTAACTCTCCTTTCCGTCCCACATCCCATTTTACTGAGGCATTGCACAATCTAACATATACTTTCACGTTGATACCGTCAAGTCTGTGCCGTTGCCCTCACTGTTACTGGTTGCGACAATTAAGAATATGCTAAATGCGTTGTCTGAAAAACCCAACTGTTTCACTACGTCCTTAACTGGTCTGACTCCAGACCGCAAGGCAATAAATGCTGCAGAGCCACCCCGCATGCTGTTACAGATAAGAAAAAAGGTTCATTCGGCTCGACCTAGACTATTGTCTGCAATTCACGTGAGTCCAGGAATGTGATCGCAGTGGGAAAGGTGGAGGGATTCACTCGGATAGCGTCTGGAGAGTTTCAGTCATGAAGAGAGACAGGACAGGCTGGGATTGTTTGTCACCGTGCAGGGGAGTTTTTGAGAAGGCATTGTACAGATGTACAAAATAATGAGGGGTATGGATAAAGTAGACTGAAATAAGCGTTTCCCATCGACGGAGAGATCGATCACAGGGGGCCAGAAATTTAATGTGAAAGACAGAAAGGTTTAAGTAGATGCATGGAAAAGCGGTATAGGCTGGCGTGTGTTGGAATTTGGAACACACTGTCTGTAAGGG
>NW_025128705.1:0-1118 GCF_004010195.1 Chiloscyllium plagiosum | reverse complement strand
GACAAAAACAGAACAGAAACAGTACGTAAACAGGACGGAAACATTACAGAAACAGAACTGAAATAGTACAGAAACAGTACAGAAACAGTATGGAAACATTACAGAAACAGTATGGAAACATTACAGAAACAGTACAGAAACAGTACAGAAACATTATGGAAACAGTACGGAATCCTTACAGAAACAATACAGAAACAGTACGGAAACAGTACGGAAACAGTATGGAAACAGTACGGAAACAGTACGGAAACATTATGGTAATAGTACAGAAACAGTACGGAAACAGTAGGGTAACAGCACATACATAGTACACAAACATTACAGAAACAGAACAGAAGCAGAACTGAAACAGAACGGTAACAGAACAGAAACAGTACGGAAACATTACAGAAACAGAACAGAAACAGAACGGTAACAGAACAGAAACAGTACGGAAACAGTTCGGAAACAGTGCGGAAACAGAACAGAACCAGAACAGAAACAGAACGGCAACAGAACAGAAACAGTACAGAAACAGTATGGAAACATTACAGAAACAGAACAGAAACAGAACTCAAACAGAACGGTAACAGAACAGAAACAGTACGGAAACATTACAGAAACAGAACAGAAACAGAACTGAAACAGAACGGTAACAGAACAGAAACAGTACGGAAACAGTTCGGTAACAGTACGGAAACAGAACAGAAACATTACAGAAACAGTACGGAAACAATACGGAAACAGAACAGTAACAATATGGAAACATTACAGAAACAGTGCAGAAACAGTACGGAAACAGTACAGAAACAGTATGGAAACATTACAGAAACAGTACCTGTTTCCGTACTGTTTCCACACTGTTTCTGTACTGTTTGTGTACTATTTATGCTCTGTTACCCTACTGTTTCCGTACTGTTTCTGTACTATTACAGTAATGTTTCCGTACTGTTTCTGTCATGTTTCTGTAACAGTACAGAAACATTATGGTAATAGTACAGAAACAGTATGGAAACAGTAGGGTAACAGCACATAAATAGTACACAAACAGTACAGAAACAGTACGGACACAGGACAGAAACAGGACGGAAACAGGACAGAAACAATACGTAAACAGTACAGAAACATTACAGAAACAG
>NW_025128704.1:0-1118 GCF_004010195.1 Chiloscyllium plagiosum | reverse complement strand
GCATGATATATCATGTCTCGCAAACTTGATTGAATTTTTTGAGGAAGTAACAAAGAGGATTGATGAGGGCAGAGGGGTAGATGTGATCTATAGGGACTTCAGCAAGGGTTTCGATAAGGTTCCCCATGGTTAGATCTCATGGAATACAGGGAGAACTAGCCATTTGGATACAGAACTGGCTCAAAGGTAGAAGACAGAGGGTGATGGTGAGGAGTTGTTTTACAGACTGGAGGCCTGTGACCAGTGCAGTACCACCAGGATCGGTGCTGGATTCAATACTTTTTGTCATTGACATAAATGATTTGGATGCAAGCATAAGAGGTACAGTTAGTAAGTTTGCAGATGACAACAAAATTGGAGATGTAGTGGAGAGCGAAGATGGTCGCCTCAGATTGTCCAAATGGTCAATAGGCTGAGAAGTGGCAGATGGAGTTTAATTCAGATAAATGCAAGGTGTTGCATTTTGGGAAAGAAAATCTTAGCAGGACTTATACACTTAATGGTAAGGTCGCAGGGAGTGTTGCTGAACAAAGAGACCTTGGATGCAGATTCATAGCTCCGTGAAAGTGATGTCGCAGGTAGATGGGATAGTGAAGAAGGCTTTTTGTATGGCTTCCTTTATTGGGCAGAGTATTGAGTACAGGAGGTGGAAGATCATGTTGCAGCTGTACAGGACACTGGTTAGGCTACTGTTGGAATATTGCGTCCAGTTCTAGTCTGCTTCCTATTGGAAAGATATTGTGAAACTTGAAAGGGTTCAGAAAATATTTCAAGGATGTTGCCAGCGTTAGAGAATTTGAGCTATAGAGAGAGGCTGAACAGACTGGGGCTGTTTTCCCTGGAGTGTCAGAGGCTGAGGGCTGACATTATAGATGTTTACAAAATTATGAAGGGCATGGATATGGTTAATAGGTAAAGTCTTTTCCCTGGAGTCGGGGAGTCAGAAACAGAGGGTACAGGTTGAGGGTGAGAGGGGAAAGATACAACAGCGAACTACGGAGCAACTATTTCACACATAGGGTGGTACCTGTATGGAATGAGCTGCTAGGTGATGTCGGGGAGGCTGATACAAGTGCAACATTTTTGAGGCATTTGGATGAGTATATGAATAAGAAGGG
>NW_025128703.1:0-1118 GCF_004010195.1 Chiloscyllium plagiosum | reverse complement strand
CTTCAGGGGTTATTGTCCTGCTAAACAGTTACATTGCATCGTTTTAGAAAACTCTGCCAGGTGGTGATATTTGACTTTCATCAAAGGTCTTAACCTCTCTAAGAGGTCGAAAAGCTTCTGTTGTTGCATTGGCTTCGAATATTCACCTGTCATAAATAGTTTACTTAATCTGGTTCGAATTCATATAGGTTTGCCTTTCCCTCTATGTCTTGAGGCATTCACTCACATTTTATTTTATACTAATTTAAGCCCCAAAAAACTCTTCTGAGAGTGAAGGATACATTTTGTGCGCTTTACCCCGTCAACGTACTTTGCATCAGGTTATTTGTCCATTCCATTCACAAATGACGTAGACATATCATTTTTTCTCAAATTTCGGTGATTTCCCACAAGGTCCTCACTATTCTGGGAATCAACATGCAAATTAAACGGTTTATCAATTTGTGCAAAAGTCCCTTCAACTTATATGCCCTAAGTAAAGGGGTGAGGGTGGAGATTTGAAAAATCTGCTGACAGGACACATGACCCGAACAGCCACGATAGTTCACAATCCTCAGCAAGGTACTGGAGCGTTACTCTTCAGGGGGAGAAACGTTGAAAGTGAAGATCCCATTATTCCAGAAAATTGTCATTAAATTGCACATTGAGTGCACGAATTTTCTCAATTCACTGATCAACTGGACCGAGAGCAGACTTGCCAAGAATTATTTGAAAACATCTAGCTGCAGTTAATTGTTCATGAACCGTCAAAATGTATATCTAAAGTTGAAAACACTAACGTCGGGATAAACACCAGCACATGTGTGAGAGGCAGGAATTGCTCACGTATGTCAGTGACTGTACGTGGAAGAGAGTGAAGCAGGTCTGTCTGCATGTCTGATAGTGTACGCATGTGACGGCATGTGTGAGAGAGACAGAATGAGAGAGACTGCGTGTGTGACTGAATCTGTTTATGTGATACAGAGAGAATGTTTGAAAGAGTTTGTGTTAGAGTATATGTGAAAATGTGTGTGGATGTGCATTTGTGTGAAAGAGAGAGAGACTGCTTCTGAAGGAGAGGGTCTGCATTCTCGTCTGTGAAATGGGATCATCTCCTTTAAATGCAACATAAATAGCTA
>NW_025128702.1:0-1118 GCF_004010195.1 Chiloscyllium plagiosum | reverse complement strand
GAATGATCCTCCTATAGAATGTCAGGCATTGGTAACCACGAGTGTCAGTGCTTACTCGGTATACGGGAATTGTACAAACGTCCAGCTCCTCTGAAACAACGATACGGAAGTCGAGCTGAACCAGGGTCCGTGATGCCAGGTCCATGAGTCATGATCCATGATATCTCGGATCATGTTTTTAGGATAGATTAGATTCCCTGTAGTATGGGAACAGGACCTTCACCCCAGCAAGTCTACAACGATTCTCCAAAGAGCAACCCTACCAGAACCATTTCCGTCTGACTATTGCACCTCTCACTCTGGGTAATTTCGCATAACCAATTCACTTGACGTGCACATGCTTGTTACGTGGGAGGAAATCTGAGCATCCGAAGGAATGATACGCACATGCGGGGATAATGTGAAAAGTCCATACAGACAGGAGCCCGAGGCCGGACTCAAACCTTGGCCACTTGTGCTGCAAGGCAGCAGTGATAACTGAACCACCATGGCGTCCCAGAGGGATCCTTAAGGGGAAAGAGGGACAGTTCTAATTTGCACTTATTTTGGGTAGGTGGGATCCCTATAAACAGGATGGTCTACACTTGTGTCAGAGTGGTACAAATGTCCACCGTGGGAGGTTTGCTAATGCTCCTCGGAAGGATAGAAACTAATACAGCAGGGGCCTGCGAACCTGAATTGTATCTCCAATATTCAAGAGGCTGAGAATATCGAAGTCATGAATAAAGCTTGAACGTCGCAGGAGTTTGCTGGCAGGTGGGAAGGTGGTTGGAAGGGTGACTAGTTCAACGGTAGGTACATCTTGAATAAAGTCGTGAACCTACAGCATGGATTGGTACCTGAGATTCGGATGGTGTGGTCATTTCAGAGACATGGATAAAGCAGGAACAGGAATACCTGTTGCAGGTTCCAGGATTTCGATGTTCCAGTACGATCAGGGTAGGTGATCAAAGAGGTGGAGACGTGGCATTATTACTTAAGGATTATTACTTAAGGACACGATTGCAGTGGAAGAAAGGACATTTGATGAGGAAACGTCTACCGAGGTGGTGTGGACTGCGGTAAGAAACAAGATAGGAGAGGTTACCCTGTCGGATGTTTTCTATCGGCATCCGCAA
>NW_025128701.1:0-1118 GCF_004010195.1 Chiloscyllium plagiosum | reverse complement strand
TTTTAGAATGCTCATGGACAAAGACGAGAGTGGACCAAAAGGAAGACGGCTAAACTGGGGGAAGGCCAACTATAGCAAAATTTGGCAAGAGCTGGGGAATGTGGATTGGGAGCAGCTGTTTAAAGGGAAATCCACATTTGATATGTGGGAGGCTTTTAACGAGAGGTTGACTAGAGTCAGGACAGACATGTCCCTGTGAAAATTAGGGATTGAAATGGCAGGATTAGGAAACGCTGGATGACAGATGAAATTGTGAGTCTAGCTAAGAGGAAAAAGGATGCATACATAAGGTCTAGGTGGCTGAAAACAGACAAAGCTTTGGAAGAATATCGTGAAAGTAGGACCAATCTGAAATGAGGAATTAAAAGGGCTAAAAGGGGTCACGAAATATCATTAACAAACAGGGTTAAGGAAAATCCCAACTCCTTTTATTCATATATAAGGAGCAAGAGGGTGACTAGAGAAAGAGTTGGCCTACTCAAGGACAAAGGAGGAAAGTTATGTGTGGAGTCAGAGAAAATGGATGAGATTCTTAATGAGTGCTTTACATCGGTATTCACCAAGGAGGGGGAAGTGACAGATGTTGAAGTTGGGGATAGATGTTTGATTACTCAGGGTCAAGTTGGTTGAAGGAGGGAGGAAGTGTTGGGTATTTTAAAAGGCATCAAGGTGGACAAGTCCCCAGGTCGGGATGGGATCGATCCCAGCTTACTGAGGGAAGCAAGAGAGGAAATAGCTGGGGCCTTAATCAATATCTTTGTAGCCACCTTGAACATGGATGAGGTCCCAGAGGACTGGAGAATTGCTAATGTTTAAGAAGTGTAGCCAGGATAATCCAGGTAACTATCAACCAGTGAGCCTGATGTAGTGGTAGGGAAGCTGCTGGAGAAGATACTGAGAACATAGAACATAGAACATAGAACATAGAAGAATACAGCGCAGTACAGGCCCTTTTGAAGAAGTGATGAAGTTGATTGATGAGGGAAGGGCTGTGGATGTCATACACATGGATTTCAGGAATGCATTTGATAAAGTTCCCCATGGTAGCCTGATAAAGAAATTAAAGTTGCATGGGATCCAGAGTATACTCACTAGATGGATAGAAAACAGGCTGGGCA
>NW_025128700.1:0-1118 GCF_004010195.1 Chiloscyllium plagiosum | reverse complement strand
GTGTGTGTGTCTTTGTGAGAGAGTGGTCGTGAGAGGGAGAGAGAAAGCATTTGATGAGAGAGAGAGAGAGAAAGTGTGTGCAGTGGAGAGGTGTTGAGGGTCTTTAGTATAAAAATAAATCCCTTTAATTACAGAGTGCAGGATTGATTTAATCACACTAAGTTCCATTGCATGATTGTAAATGACACTGTTCCTTCGTGGTGATAGCATTGTTATTTGATGCAGATGTATCACTGAGAGAGTTAACCCGCTAACAGGGGTGGGGCTGCTCAGGAAATAAAACAGCATGAGGCTTTTCTGTCCAGCAGTAAACATGGAAAGTGGATGCTGGACCAGGCCTCCTGGAACTTGACTCTATCGGGACAGTAGGAGCACATCTGGGGGCTATCCAGAGATTTTCACCACCCTCTGTGTTGTCTGAAAAGCATTCCAAATGGGAAGAGCCAGTGCTCAGTTAGAAGAGTCTACCGAATGGAGCATCGAAGTTCAGGGTGACAATGCCCACCTCCTGTTCTTTAATCGCAGAGTTAAGGAGCCAAGCTGAGGCACAAACCCCATCAGTGCCACTGACGTACTGCCGTCCAAATTCACGCCCCTCTTCAGTATGTTTGGCTCAATGCAAACATCCTGAACTGATGTAGCTGCCCCCCACTGCCCCCCCCCCCGGAATGACATGTTCACATGTTACATGAACACACATGAGAGACAGAGAGAGAGAGAGAGAGAGAGAGAGAGATTGCTTCTCAGTGATTACACGGGAAGGCAATGTAAACAGGCACAAAGGTCAACTCTGTGCAGCAGCTTTTGAAAATCTTTTATCTTCCTTCATAAAATGAGCTTGTGTGGCTTTTCCAGGATATGGGGGCGGGGCAGGATGGGGGGAAGGGGGAGCATTTACTGCCCTCCCATCAGTCATCACTACAGAGTAAATCAAGCTTTTGAAAATCTTTTATCTTCCTTCATAAAATGAGCTTGTGTGGCTTTTCCAGGATATGGGGGCGAGACAGGATGGGGGAGGGGGGAGCATTTACTGCCCTCCCATCAGTCATCACTACAGAGTAAATCAATAACTGGTTAATTAAACCGGACGGTGGAGTTCTGCAGGTTACAGCAAGACA
>NW_025128699.1:0-1118 GCF_004010195.1 Chiloscyllium plagiosum | reverse complement strand
ATATTTTCCTTTTATTTATACCCTCATGACCAAGACCAGTGTTGTCTCGCAGCCACAGGATCAAGAATTAATGCTAACTGCCATATTGTATATGTACCAAGAAGCTGCACCCCTTCATCTGGCTCTGTCCTACCAGTGGGACAGAACCTACCACAGATGATCATGATGTTGCCTGGATATGTTCCTATTAACAGAATTCTGATTTACAGCCAATGTTTGATTGTTACTTGATTAGTCTATGGGAAATATACGGCAGATTACTTTTACTTGTTGGACATATTCCCATTTCTTATACATTTTAAAATAAGCAAAACATCATTGTTTTTCAGTTGACAATAATTGAAGTGAATAATGACTAAATTCCCAGAGTACACAGGTAACTGTTACACAATTCAGTGACTGCAGTAAATAACTGATTGATGGTTAGATCAGTTAACACACCATCTTGCAGTCAGCAAAGCTGTTGAAAATGAATTTCAAAACTACCTGAATTCAGCCTCAGTGAGACAGGACCTCATCAGTACTCCAAAACACTGGACATCTGCGAAATCTAAACAGACAGCTTCCAACCTAGAGCTGCACTGTTATACACATAATTCATCACAACGCATCAGTGAGAGAGATACCTGAAAGACAGGGAAATGTGTGGGACAGTCTGGTCAATGCACCAGCACAGGGATCAGTCAATATCTAAACGCAATTCAACATTTATTAAAAAATAATCACCTGACAAATTGCATGCCTTGCAAGTTTATCTATTCTGGTGTGTCACCTAATTCTGGCCCTTTGGACCCGATCCCTAATGAATATATAATATAAGTGATGGACTCCTGACCAAATGGCTCCTTACATTGAGTCCTCCACAAGCCTTATCCAGTGCATGTCAGCTTCACAATGTGAGTATGCAATCAGAAATGTGCAGTTACATTGATTGCCAGCTTGATCCTGGCCCAACATCCTTGTATGTGAATTGAGCTGTAAATTGCCATGGGAATGTTTTCAGCATTGTTCTTACAATTGACAAAAAAGAAACTTTACGGAAGGTCTAACAACATTTGATAATACAGACTTTTCGATTGTCCAAAAAGCACAAACTCCATTCATTTATTCATACACCT
>NW_025128698.1:0-1118 GCF_004010195.1 Chiloscyllium plagiosum | reverse complement strand
ACTGAACAAATTCCGGGTTAAAATAACATTGGGGGGTATAATACATTTACAAGCTTCACGCCTTCATTAAATAGAGGGCTATAGTGGCCTTGGCATTGTGAAAGTAAGTCATGGACAGGTTGACATGGTGGCTCAGAGATAGGCCCTGCTACCTCACAGCACTAGGGACCTGAGTTCAATTGCACTCTCAAGTGAATGTATGGAGTTTGCTTGTTCTCCTTGTGACTGTATATGTGCAGGTTAGGTGGATTGGTGATACTAATTGCCCATATTTTCCAGGGATGTGCAGACTAGGTGGATTAGCCATGGGAAATGCAGGGTTACAGGGATATAGTGGGTCTGATTGGGATGCTCTTTAGATGGTCAGTGTGAACATGATGAGTCAAGTGGCCTGCTTCCACACTGTATGGACTCTATGTGGTAATAACAAATCAAATCAAAACCCTCTGGGAGAAAAAAAGTCTTCTCACTACTTAAAAAAAAAGTGGTGACCTCCCCTAATGTTAAAATATTGCCCCTTAATTCTGGACCAACCAACAAGAGGATCATTTCCATATCCCCCTTGTCAGGACCAATTTGGGGCTTATGTGCTTCAAACAAGTCACCTTTCAGTGTCCTTAATTACAATGGAAACTTAGTCCAGCATGTTTCTGTTTTCCACTGAGGGGAACACTTTCATTGATTCCAGCTATCAATCTAGTAAACTTCTTCTCAACCACTTCCTGTAGATTTTCATTCTTCCCTAAAAAATACCAGAATTGCGCACACTAATGGTTTGTACCTCTTGCATTACAAAACTTAAATCACTCTGCACTTCAGCATTCTGCAGTCATTCTCCATATAAGTATGATTCAAGTTGTCACCAGAACTTGGTTAGAGACAAAATCACTGCAGATGCTGGAATCCAAAATAGACAGGTAGGAGGCTGGAAGAACACAGCAAGCTAGGCAGCATCCTGACAGGTACTTCCCCCGGGGTCTCTTGCACTTGTCTCATCTCTGCCTTCCTCATCGTCTTCTCCCTTCTCTTCTGGAATGCCCTTCTGGTAGCCTGTACCAATATTCACATAAACTGAACAAATTCCAGGTTAAAATAACATTGGGGGGTATAATACATTT
>NW_025128697.1:0-1118 GCF_004010195.1 Chiloscyllium plagiosum | reverse complement strand
CATTCTGGCTTCGCAGAAGATACCAAAGCAAAAGAAAAGCTTCCCAGAAATATCATGAAAATTTAGTCTGGTGAGAAAAAGAGAATAGAATGAAATTAGCAACTAAACAGTTCGAGAGAAAGTATTGTAACAGAACATAATGGGCATAGACAAAGTCAACGTAGATTATGAAATGGGAATCATATTTGAGAAAGTGAATTTTAGCAAAATTATGGAGAAGCTATCAATGCATTACGATTGGATTCCCAGAAAGATTTTTGATAAAGCCCCAAGCCTGCTGTGCAAATTTGAATCCTATGGGACTGGGGCTAATATATGGTCATGGTTTTAGAATGGGAGAGCTGGCAGGAAACAGTGAGTAGGAATAAAACTTTTTTTTAGAATGGAAGGCTTGGAGGATATACAAGGGATCGGGGTTTGGGAACAGCTATTCCCAATACACGTCATATCTTTGGTTGAGGGGCTCAAATGCAATATTCCCAAGTCTGCTGATGGCATTAAACGATGTTGGATTTTGCGTGGGTGAGCAGGATGTCAAAAAGCTCCAAGGTGATTGAGACAACTGAAGTGACTGGGCAACTACGTGGCAGATGGAGAGCAATGGGGGGAGATGTGACGTCGTGCACTTTGTTGGAAACAATAGAATGCCAGCCGATCAATTGAAAATAGATTGATTGAAAAATGTTGATCAAGAAAGGAAATAAAGCTGCATTTTTGTTTCCTTCTGTGCCGACCTGTGAAGGCCATGCAGGGCTGTGAGTTCTGAAACCAGAAGTCAATACTGGGAATGGCACTGACACATTGATCAGTGTGCATAGACCCATCAAGTGGGTGGATGTAACATTGAAAAGGATTTGGAACTCTTTGTACACCAGTCACTGAAAACAATATTGCAGGAACAGAAAGCAGTTTGGAAGATCAATAGCTCATTGACCTTCATTTCAGGAGTATTTGAGTATAGGAGTAAGGGTGTCTTACTGCAGCTGTACAGGCCCTTGGTGAGACCCCATCCCAAACATTGTGCAGTATTTTGTGCGGTTTTGCTCTCCTTATCAATAAAGGACAAATCTGACATTGAGGGAGATCAGTGAAGGATGACCAGACTGATCTCTGGGAAG
>NW_025128696.1:0-1118 GCF_004010195.1 Chiloscyllium plagiosum | reverse complement strand
AGGTATATGAATAGGAAGGGTTTGGAGGGATATTGGCCGGGTGCTGGCAGGTGGGTAGATTTGGTTGGGACATCTGTTCAACATGGACGAGTTGGACTAAAGGGTCTGTTTCCATGCTGTACGTCTCTATGACTGTACGATTGGGTTTTTCCTTACACAGACCCAAGATCATTGTCATGATTAGCTTTAAATTCCAGATTTATCCGTTGAATTAAAATTCCATGAGCTGTCGAGGTGGGACGTGAACACGGTCATGTGCAAGTTCCTCTCTAATCCACACACAATCCTGATTTGGAAATATATCTTCTTGTCATTGTCACCGGGTCCAGTTCCTGGACTTCCCTCCCTTACATCCCTGTGGTTCAAGAGGTGTAAGATTAAGCAAAAATCTCCAATATTAAAACATCTGAGCATATCCCTGCACGTTCAAAGAAAAAGGAACAGCTGGACTGAGTTCTGCAGGAAATACACAACATGGCCAGGAGAATGGTAATTGCTGTCTGGGACTATTGTTCAGCCTGGAATCTCAATGTACACATCCTCTCTAAAACAACGATCAACCAAAACCAACAGACCCCAGCCCGACAGAGATACTGGACATATAATCTCGATCAAAACCCATTCACACATACTCTAACCATTGGAAAGCCAGTTAAGTTCAGAAGAGAGCATCAAGAGCACAATGTAAACTCCAGATTTGAACGGAGATAACAGAATTCACTGTCAGCAAAATTGCCTGCCTCGATCTTACCCGAGGGTGACCCGTTTCCAATAACAAGCTTCTGCAGAAACAACTTCCCCACAGGCTTCCACCCCCAACAAGCAGCCGGGGAACCAATAACCACAGAGACCAAACCTAGAATCGAGAAATGAGAAGCCAGACCAAGGGCCTCACTGGAACCAAAGACATCCGAGAGGGGGGAGGTCAGCCAAGAGCTTCCGAACATGAGACTTTCCAAACTGAGAACGTTGACGAGAAGAATCTTAACAACTGACCACGAGCGTCAGAACTAAAACCTGACAACTCGAAGCAACAATCAACTCGACCAATACCACACGTCCTCAGACCCAACCTGAGAGAAAATCTGGGCCCACCAAACCAGCAGAAAGTAAAGAAA
>NW_025128695.1:0-1118 GCF_004010195.1 Chiloscyllium plagiosum | reverse complement strand
TGGAGTCGCAGGTAGACAGGACGGTGAAGAACATGCTTGCCTTAATTGGTCAAAACTTTGAGTATGGGAGTTGATGTGGCATGTTACCCCTATACAGGACGCTGGTGAAGCCACTTTAAGAATACTGCGCACAATTCCGTTGGCTCTGCTGATGGGAGGATGTTGAGAGGGCGCAGAAATGATTTACAAGGATTTTTCGCTACAGGGGGGTTGAGATTTAGGTACAGGATGAATAGATTAAGGCTTTTCACCTGGACTGCAGGAGGGTCAATGGTGACATGAAAGTGGATTATAAAATCCTGAGGGGCATGGATAGTCTGAATGACCAATGTGTTTTTCCCAGAGTTAGAGGAGTCCAGAACTAGGCGGTATTGGGGAAAGATTTAGAGTGTACCTTGGGAGTTACATTTTCATGCCAAAGGTGATACGTGTACGGAAGGTGCTGTTCGAGAAAGTGTTTAAAGTGGGTACAATTACACATTCAAAATATATTGT
Source organism: Chiloscyllium plagiosum (assembly GCF_004010195.1). Lineage (NCBI taxonomy): Eukaryota > Metazoa > Chordata > Chondrichthyes > Orectolobiformes > Hemiscylliidae > Chiloscyllium > Chiloscyllium plagiosum. Next base: position 623 of record NW_025128695.1, on the reverse strand, counting down.
GATATAGGTACGTAAATAGGAATGGTTCAGAGGGATATGGGGCAAATGATGGCAAATGGGACTAGATCAGATAGGGATATCTGGCCGATGTGGGCAAGCTGAAATAAAGGATCTGTTTCCATGCTGTATGACTCTCTAATTCTAAAAGAGAGATGGGAAAATTCTAAAAGGGCCTTTCAAGTGAGAATTTTCTTCCCCAGAAGTTTGACATTCCTCTTTGTTTACGTTTATTCAAAGTTGCGTTAGTTAAGTATTTGACAGTGCAGTGAGTCACAGAGAATGGGATACAGACAGTAAAGTGGAGCTGAGACAACAACCTGATCAACCAGAGTCTTAGTGCCTGGTCGAGAAGGGTCAAAGTGTTTAGTTACCCACTCCTGCTCCTCAGTCACATGTTTCTGTGTTCCTTTCAGCCCCTCAAAACTGCTAGACAGGAGCAGTTGGATGCTACTTACTGGTGGACAGAAACAGCCTCTCAAGTCTGTCCCACACGGTTTAGGAGATTTGGAAAATAGAATTGGAAAATCCAGGCTGGGTATGAAACAGCTTCCCCTCTCTGTAACTTGTGCTCCATTTGTTGGTCATGTTGAAGACCCAGATTCACTGTGAATACAGCCACGAGA
>NW_025128694.1:0-1118 GCF_004010195.1 Chiloscyllium plagiosum | reverse complement strand
TGATGGTGCGTGAGGCATTTGGATGGAATCAGAGTCGAAGAACCCATCAATATTTTGAACAGTCTCCAAACACCCAAATACTTAAAGCCACAACGCACAAGCAGAAGGATTAATTTATTTCATCTCCTATTGAGTTGACACAAGAGCACAGATGTAAGCATGGAGCAGTTTATTTTTTTTTTCAAAAAAAATGTGGACAAACTGAGACAGCATTATGTAACAATATTATTGTATTTGGGAAGAATAGCTATAAAATACTGAAATTGTTTATTAAGATGGAGAATGCAGAAATTGAATTTGAAACCCAGGGCTTTGAATCTAAATAAAGAGAACAACAAGGAATTGATGCATAACTGGGTAAAAATGGACTGAGTTCACAGTAGATAGGCAATGCTGGAAGACTGGAGCGAGGTTAAAGTGCTGCCACTATTTAAGAGAACTGGTAAGGAAAGGCCAGGAAACTATAGACCAGTGAGCCTAATGATAGTGATGGTTAATTTGTCAGAGGGTGAAATAACTCTCAAAGGAGGCAGTTTCCCTGTCAAAATGTTATCTGTTATTTTACACGTGCACAAAACAACTTGTTCAGATCCAGTTGCAAGAATGCGATGACACTATGAGACTGCTTGTTTCTATCTGTCAGCCAGGGATCCATGATTAGCCTGGAGATACAGCCCCACTCAGCGATCTCATACTTGAGGAGATTTACCAGGTCCTCATTCTGATCACTACAAAGGGGACTCTGAGGGATAGGATTCACATGTTTTTGGAAAGGCAAGGGCTGATTTTGGATAGACAAGAAGGCTTCATGTGTGGCAAATTGCATCTCTCTAACTTGACTGAGTTTTTTTAAAGAAATGACAAAGATAGGATTCACATGTTTTTGGAAAGGCAAGGGCTGATTTTGGATAGACAAGAAGGCTTTATGTGTGGCAAATTGCATCTCTCTAACTTGATTGAGTTTTTTTAAAGAAATGACAAAGAGGATAGAGAGTCATACAGCCATAGAAATGTACAGCATGGAAACAGACCCTTCGGTCCAACTCTTCCATGCCGATCAGATATCGCAACCCACTCCAGTCCCTCCTGCCAGCACCTGGCCCATATGCCTCCAAACC
>NW_025128693.1:0-1118 GCF_004010195.1 Chiloscyllium plagiosum | reverse complement strand
CACTCACACACACACAGGCACTCTTATACACACAGACACACGGACACACATACACACAGATGCTACAAGTTGGTGAAGCATTGACTAGTGAGGATTACAGCGGGGCAGTGTGAGGTGTTACACTTGGATAGGAAGAGCATTGAAAGTCAATATAAAATACGTGGTGCAATTATAAAGGGGGTGCAGGGACAGAGCATCCTGGGAGATGATCGAGACAATTTGTAGTGTGTCCACCCTCCTGCCCACCGAGACTGTGGAGATTCCATTTGTACTGGCTCAACACAATAGGGAGATGGCACCGGGACCATGGATTCTCAGATGTGCCAGGTAGAAACGGAACGAACGGTTGGTTTAAAGTGAGTATTGCCCTTCACTGAATATTGCTCCTTAATGAGTTGGTGCCAGGGTCCTCTCCACTTGGCGGAGGGAATGGGGTGAGGGAACCGATGTTGGGCACCCCATAACCCAGCCTGGCCCTTTCTGTCCTGTAACAGGCTGTTTCTGCTGGAAAGAGAGAAAAGGAGGGACTGTGTATTGGTGGGAGTGGGAGGCTCTGCTGTTAGTGCTGGTGAAGTGGTGAGGTGCCTAGAGTGAGTCGTTGCACAGTGTTGAATTCATGCAATGTCATTAGTGCTCGTGTATAGTGGAGACAAGGGGGAGAGAGAGAGAGAGAGTGTGATGGACGGGGAGGGCTGCATACAGTAGTGAGAGTGGTGGAGCATGAGTCTTGTTCAGGGGAAGGTAATATAACAGATATGCAGTGAGGGAGCGGAGAAAATACAGTGATGCTGATCCTGGCAGAGCGGGGAAGGTTATTGTTCCTTGTCTTGTATTGCTGGACATTCCTTCAGACCGCAGATGCTGCACTGAGCTGGGTGGTGAGCCCAGACCATGCTTGGTCAGTTTGGTAATGTGGCCTCCTCTGGAAAGAGAATAGTCCCCCTCTGTACTCACCCATTCACCAGGACCTCCGTGCCTCTGTCAATAAATCATGGTGTAATATCCCTTTATCTGCCATGCTCAGAGTAAACCATGCAGGGCTGCTTCACAATGAGAAAGCTCAACCATGTGCCATTGGCCTTTTAAAGGTGACACAAGTGGTAGAGATAATGGAATAT
>NW_025128692.1:0-1118 GCF_004010195.1 Chiloscyllium plagiosum | reverse complement strand
TCTCCATGAAAATTATTCATTTGTTTATTCAGATCAAATATTGAAAAAATCCTCTGTAAATGCCAGTGACTGTATTTTTATAGGATACCCACATTCCTCATCTAGTTATTTTTGTCCTAATTGTGACTTGAATGTCTAAATATTGATGATATGAAAAATTGCAGGAAATGTACTATTTTCATTGAGAAGCAAAGCAGAGAAAGGAATTCTTAAATAACTGAGAATTATGAACCAAACAATACTGATTAATAATCCCTCAATGTCTTTTGTTTTTCAAAACATCACCATGTCATTTTAGTCTTCAATTCACTATCTTAATGAATGTCTAATCAACATTAGAGCAAACTAATTTGAAAATATTTAATCATTTAATTTGCCAGACCTCTAACATTAATTATCAATTTATTGCCATTCCAATAATCAGACAGTAATTTTGTTTAGTCTTGTGACAGGCATCGTGAGATTCACATTTTAGTTTAATCCATTGTTTATTAGCATCAATATTAAAATGAAAAATTGTAATCATTCTTTCCAGGTTAACACATTTGCAAAAGAACCCATGATTTCCCATCCACCGCTCATAGTAAACATATTATCCCTTCTGATGTGAATGCCCAAAATAATTATGAAATTAATATTCAGTCTTATTATTTAACACATGTTAGATTGCTATTCACTCCAATAATTTCTGTGCATTTCTTCACATCACACAGTTGCACAGCAATATGAGATTCCTTGCCAATTTAAAGTTTGACATTCACTGATTTAAATACAAATTATTTCTTGTTTCCAATATTTAATAATTGTTCAAATATAGTAGATCCAGCTTTAAGTTTGGAATCATGTTTCAGTACATCAACTGATGTACACATATCGCATGGTATCATTGTACAATTATAGCAAATGCTGGTTTTTATGGTAATAGTGCCATCCTAGTTGATTTTTAGTTCAGTAATCGGATGCAAATTGATTTTTATTTTAATAGTGGAATCCTGTTTGACTTGCTTTAATTTCAATTCAGTACAAACATTTATCTTGTTTTGAATGCCACATCCAGCTCGTGATAAAAATGTTCTAAATTTCCTGTACTGTTTTTTGTGCGAAGTGAAGTCACATAG
>NW_025128691.1:0-1118 GCF_004010195.1 Chiloscyllium plagiosum | reverse complement strand
TTGTCTGCTGTCACAAGGCATACCCTGGCTGGCATTGTCATGGGCTGGCACGTGGGTATGCGGTACCACTCCATTACCACTCCCAGTCGGCTCCCTTCCAGAAGCTTATTTCCACAGAAAACGTACCCTAGACGAGAAATCCACCTCCCCCGTTTTTGTGTCCACTTACGAAACCCTGCGCCTCGACATAGAAGCACTTTAGCTGGCCACCATGCTCGAGAAGATAACATGCTACGGCTGAAGTTCTTGCCAAGCTGAATGCAGAGGCTGTCGCCATTCGTACTGTCGCCCTACAAAACAGAATGGCCCTGGAATACTAGCTGGCCACAAAAGGGGCACTTGCACCTTCATTGGCACAGACTGCTGTACCTGCATCCCTGACTCCAGCGAAAATATAACCGACCTGACACACCACTTTCCACAGACTGCTGCTGCCTCAAATGAACAGGAGTCCCACTGGGACTTGTGGACCTGGGCAATCTTCTGGCTTGCCTCTCGGGGCACTGAACTGCTGGAGAAACTAATATCCCATATTGCGGGTTGTGGGTATCATTATCCTGGCTATGGGTCTCCATATGTGCTGCTGCCGGTTTTATCAAGCACTGTTACACCTGCCCTCCTCACAACCCACCTTGTTCAAGTTCTCTGGAGTGATATCCTCTACCCTGACACAAACTACGCTCGGTCAGATTCAGACACTGACTACTACCTCTCTGACACCAACCCCCACCGCCTGATAGCATCTCCGGTCCAGGCTATTTTGCACTTTTTCAACATGGTCTTAACAAAAGAAGGGTGAACTGTGGGAGAAAATCTGCTACACGACCCACCCATAGCATAACCACATAAAAATACAGAAGTATGTCAACGAAACATAGAAATCATGCCTGCCAACACACAGAGAACACACCCACAATGCCTCAGTCTTGGTCAAAGAGGCGAATATAGAAGCCAGACATTCTAATCTACTCCCAGACCAGATAATACCTTCCTCAAGCAGCCTGCACAGTAAGCTCCTAACCTCGATTATCACTTCAGTCCGAATACCCTAAGTGCAGGCTCGTTTCCCATATAAACCGGTGGCACATAAACAAAGAGGCAGACTGAGAGACCCCGGA
>NW_025128690.1:0-1118 GCF_004010195.1 Chiloscyllium plagiosum | reverse complement strand
TTGTTACTGCCCGTGTACATTCAGGTTGTTACTGGCTGTGTACATTCAGGTTGTTACTGCCCGTGTACATTCAGGTTGTTACTGCCCGTGTACATTCAGGTTATTACTGCCCGTGTACATTCAGGTTATTACTGCCTGTGTACATTCAGGTTGGCACTTCCTCTCAATGTTTTTCTTTAATAATACCATCAAAGGTATGGCCTTTCTTGCAAAACTGTCTTTGTGGCCCCTACAGTTTCCCACTATCCCCCAAATGGGTCTTAATCCTTTTAAATCTTGTGGCATAGGGAGCATTCCCATGGTTTTAGTTAATTGTCTGTCAATCCGTCGTTTTCCTGGGGTTAGTATCATTTCAAGTAACAAACTTCTTTTTTCATAATCTCTTAGGGTTGACCTTCAACCCCAATTTTTGTAGGAGCTGTCGTAATTCCAACGTATAAAGTCACAGTACACACATGGAGGCTTGATGTACACACAAAGACCCCATACGCTCACAAAGACATGATATTCTCACAAAAGCGCAGTCCACACACACAAGTTCCGTCTAGGACCCATGCTCTGAAACAGTGGCACAAAGGCTGGATCCTGTTACCAAAGCATCCTTTCATTTTATCAGTACAATGTGGCCAGGCAGCTCAGAATCAGTCTCCTGGACTGAGGAATTTCAAATCCCTGGGCTATGTTTGTTAGCTCAGGCTTTCCTGATTGGCCCAAGTTAACGACCCTAATCATGGTTCCAAACACGACATCCCTACCTCACCATGTCTGGGGATGAAGGCATGGTCTTTCTCAGATAGTTTCTCTTGCAACATGTTCGTCCCAGGTGGGCTTCCTCAGATTTGGGCTCAGACAAAAACAATATGTACCGGACAGTGGCCCATCTCTTGCATCTGGAACATCTTGGAAGGGTCTTCTCCTCTTCTTTAGGTGATAGGGGCCAGAGCTGAAAATGTGTTGCTGGAAAAGTGCAGCAGGTCAGGCAGCATCCAAGGAGCAGGAGAATCGCCATTTCGGGCATGAGCCCTTCTTCAGGAATGAGGAAAGTTTGTCCCAGCAGGCTAAGATAAAAGGTAGGGAGAGGGACTTGGGGGAGGGGCGTAGGAAATGCGATAGGTGGA
>NW_025128689.1:0-1118 GCF_004010195.1 Chiloscyllium plagiosum | reverse complement strand
GTGCCTTAATGCTAACTTCCTTATCATTAGAGACCAAGACTGGGGGATGACTTTTAAGAGGTTTATGAAATCATGACTGACACGAATAGGATAAACATAACTGGTCTTTTCCCTCGGGTGGTGGAGTCCACAAGTAGACGGCTATATTTTGGGTTCGAGGCGAAAGATGTCCAAGGAACCTAAGGGACAACGTTTTCACGCAGAAGGAGGTATGTGCATAGAATTAGCTGCCAGAGGAAGTGGTGGGGGATGGTACATGCAATGAAATTTAAAGCCAGCTGGATGATTCTATGAATAAGAAGTGTTTAGGGGGATATCAACCGACTGCTGGCAAATGCGAATACATTAGGCCAGGATATCTGGTCTGCGTGGACAAATTCGACTCAAGGGTCTGTACGCAAATGCCTTAATCTCTCAGCCAATGCAGCTCCACATCAAGTCAGAATTTTTCATTGTAAAACAATCGACTCCATAAAATAAATATTTTGTTGGAAGAACAAATAGTCGAGACGCAATGATTTCGCCAAATCCATTGCTGACACCCAGATGAAGGTCACATTTGCAGACTTTCATCGCAATGTGGATTCTGACACAGCTGAACTTACGGGAATAACTCGTCATCGAGTTATAGGCACACGCAATCTACACCACATGTAAACAAGTCCTTTGCCTCACTCTGTCCGCAATTGCAACCAATTTTGATTCAACTGTCCAGCACCTGGTTGCGAAATGGATATGCAGCTGAGTTTTACTATTCCAGGAAATATGTTATCAGAAATATCCATGCTGTGTGCCTAAGTACAGACGCACATTAGAGAAAGGATATCGGAATAAGAAAGAATGCAGAATCGATTTACAGAAATGGATGCAAGGATGAAAATCTTAAGTTCTGACATTAGGTAAGGAACTTGTGAGCATAAGAGAGGAAGATTGACCGAAGATTTGTAACTGGAAACTGTTTTGATGCAATCATTTGCATTCGTTTTGCAGTTGTTCAAGAGTCATCAAGTCATACAGCAATACAGCACGGAAAGTGACCCTTTGCTCCAACTTGACCATGCTGGACAAATATCTTGAACTGATCTGATCCCATTTGGCCCACATCCCTCTAAAACTTG
>NW_025128688.1:0-1118 GCF_004010195.1 Chiloscyllium plagiosum | reverse complement strand
ACAATATACACCGGGACAGCTGTTCACTACTATCTACACCGGGACAGCTGTTCTCTACAATATACACCGGGACAGCTGTTCACTACAATATTCACCGGGACAGCTGTTCACTACAATATACATCGGGACAGCTGTTCTCTACAATATACGCCGTGACAGCTGTTCACTAGTATATACACCGGGACAGCTGTTCGCTACGATATACACCGGGACAGCTCTTCTCTACGATATACACCGTGACAGTTATTCACAACAATATACACCGGGACAGCTGTTCTCTACAATTTCCACCGGGACAGCTGTTCACTACTATATACACTGGGACAGCTGTTCACTACAATATACACCGGGACAGCTGTTCTCTACAATATACACCGGCACAGCTGTTCACTACTATATGCACCGGGACAGCTGTTCACTACGATATATACCGAGACAGCTGTTCTCTACAATATACACGGTGACAGCTGTTCTCTACAATATACACAGTGACAGCTGTTCTCTACAATAAACACCGGGACCGCTGTTCGCTACAATATACACCGGGACAGATGTTCTCTACAATAAACACTAGGACAGCTGTTCACTACAATACACACCGGGACAGCTGTCACTACAATATACACCGGGACAGCTGTTCCCTAAAATATACACCGGGACAGCTGTTCACCACGATATACACCGGGACAGCGGTTTGCTACGATATACGCAGGGATAGTTGTTCACAACAATATACACCGGGACAGCTGTTCTCTATGATATACACCGGGACAGCTGTTCACAACGATATACACTGGGAGAGTTGTTCTCTACAATATACACCGTGACAGCTGTTCTCTACAATAAACACACGGACAGCTGTTCACTACGATATACACCGGGACAGATGTTCTCTACAATATACACCGGGACAGCTCTTCTCTACAATATACACCGGGACAGCTGTTCTCTACAATATACACCGGGACAGCTGATCGCTACAACATACACCGGGACAGCTGTTGTCTACAATATACACCAGGACAGCTGTTCTCTACAATAAACACCAGGACAGCTCTTCTCTACAATATAACCGGGACAGCTTATCTCTAAAATACACACCAGGACAGCTGTTCACT
>NW_025128687.1:0-1118 GCF_004010195.1 Chiloscyllium plagiosum | reverse complement strand
AGGTAATTACAGAGTATCACAGATTGTGTAAGGGAATCACAGAGTCTCCCAGAGTGTGTTATGAAATCACATAGTGGCCCAGAGTGTGTAAGGGAAAGACAGAGTGTTCCAGAGTGTGTAAGGGAATCGCAGAGATTCGCAGATTGCGCCAGGGCATCACGGAGTGTCGCAGAGTGTGAAATAACTTCACAGAGTGTCACAAAGTTTGTAATGGAACCACACAGTGTCACAGATTGTGTATGGTATGACAGAGTGTCCCAGAATTTGTAAGGGAATCACAGTGTCACAGAGTGTGAAAGAGAATCACAGAGATTCACACAGTGTGTACGGGGTCACAGTTTGCCCCAGAGTGTGTACGGTATCACAGTGTGTCCAAGAGTGTGTCAGAGAATCACAGAGATTCAGATAGTGTGGAAGGGAATCACAGAGATTCACAGTTTATCAGAGAATGACAGAGTGTCACAGAGTGTGTAAGAGAATGACAGAGTGTCGCAGAGTGTGTAAGAGAATCACAGTGTCACAGAGTGTGTAAGAGAATTGCAGTGTTACAGAGTGTGAACGAGAATCATAGAGTGTTACAGATGAGTAAGGGAATCACATAGTGTCACAGAGCATGAAAGGGAGTGTCGGAGTGTCAGAGAATGTAAGGGAATCACAGAGTGTGTAACGTATAGAGCATATCAGAGTGTGTAAGAGAATTGCAGAGATTCACTGCGTGTGTAAGAGAATAACGGAGATTCACAAAGTGTGTAAGGGCATCACACAATGCATCAGAGCGTATAAGCGTGTCAGAGAGTGTGTAAGGGAATCAGACTGTCAGAGAATGTTTGTAAGAGAATCACAGAGCCTCACAGAGTGTGTAAGGTATCACAGTGCGTAACAGAGTATATAAGAGAATCACAGAGTGTCACAGAGTGTGTTAGAGAATCACAGTGCCACAGAGCGTGCAAGAGAATTGCAGAGTGTGTTACAGAATGACAGTGTGCCGCAGAGTCTGTAAGGTATTCACAGAGTGTCACAGAGTGTGTAAGAGAATGACAGAGTGTCACAGAGTGTGTAAGGCAATTACAATGTGTCCCAGAGTGTTTAAGGGAATCACAGAAGGTCCAAGAGTGTGT
>NW_025128686.1:0-1118 GCF_004010195.1 Chiloscyllium plagiosum | reverse complement strand
GTATCAAATAAACTCAGTGAAACCTACATATACATCATGATTTTGTTATTATCTGTGAATAGAGGAACAGAGCTAACGTTTTGAGTCAGATCCGTTTCTCGTTCAGAACACAAGTTTCCTGCGTGTCAACAATTGAGCAGACCTGAGAAAATATCGAGTTGTTGAGACGGGTTTTCTCGAGTTGCAGGGATAACTCATCCAACAGGAAATCATTTAAAATCAACAGTGAGGGGAACATGTTCTGTATTGATGAGAGATAGAGTGGATGGGAAGGATCCATTTCCATGAGCAGAGAGATTAACAATACGGCAATGGTCGAGTAATAAAGATGTTCTTGTATTTTTACAACGCCTTTCAGCACCACTTCAGTCACAGGCACTGAAGTAACTTTGAAGCAGATGTATCATTGTCAAAACTAAAGTGCTAATCTGGGCAGTTTGTTCAACCAGAGGTCAAAAAAGAGCACTGAGAACTGGCCCTGGAGAGGCCAGTGAGATAATGCTTTACCTTAAGCGTTTGTTCCTCTCTGGTCTATATCCAGAATAGTGCAGGACCGGTGGTTCTAATCTCAGGGGAAGGTGTTACACACTAAGACACAGATGAGCTGAATGTTCTCACGTTCAGAGGGTAGCAAGTATGTAGAAGTATTTACAGCAGAAGTCTGGCAAGACTCAGCATATTTAAGCCTTCAATTATCTCTATTAATGGCATGGAGCAAGTGGCAGAGTGAAATGTACACAAATGTGCTGACAATTCACACTCGTGGGAGCACATATTATGTTGAGAACGTGGCATTTCGCATCGACATATAGATAGGTTGAATGAATGGGGAATAACTTGTCAGATGCAGTTTCATGTTGGCATTATGAGGTCATGCACTTTGGTCGGAGAAGTCAAAAGAAAGAACACTACTAAAACCGAGAGAAAGTAGAAGAAACGTGTGAGACAGAGGAATCTCATGCCTGACACAAACATGTTTAGTATCATATTCTTTCCCTAACAAGATGGATGGCTTCCTTTCCGAATGTTCACAATGCAAGAGATGGTTTCCAAGGAAAGTAAAACATCCTGAAACAAATAGCCTCATCGAAAACAAGGAAAGAATTGAGTCGTTCCAG
>NW_025128685.1:0-1118 GCF_004010195.1 Chiloscyllium plagiosum | reverse complement strand
TCTGAAAGAAGATACTCGTACCAAACATGAAACGTCAACTCTGTTTCTCTCTGTGCAGATCTGTTGAGTTTCTCTGGGTACAATTTAGGATTTTTACCTTTTTTTAACTTTATAGTCAACTTGTTCAGCGATGCTATGACCCAACACTTAACACAGGCCTGCTGGCTCAGAGATAGGGACACTACCACTGTGGTATGGCAGCCTGGATCAGTCACAGTTACTGTTCTGATTTTTACATTGCAGATCAATCAGTCATGTTGAGTAAAAGCATACAATTCCAACAAAATGGATTTGAATTCTGTTTATCACAGGATTATGTCCTTTACAATAATCTTTAAAAGACTCACAGGCTTTTTATTTTTTTGCAGAAGGAGTAATGGTTTGAGAGATTCGGACTTTGCGATGTGGGATAACACAACCATATATTGGAGGAGTGGACACATCTCCCCAGTTTCCAAGTTGTTATCACAGACTTTAAACCAGGGCTGGATGAGCCAGTTTAACAGTAAGGACACCGAAATGGCACAGAGCACTGATAGGCTTTTGCGAATAAAATAGGAAGGTGTGTAGAACAGTGAGTGCCTCATTGATTTCACATCCACAGGGAGTAGATCAGAGGATGGGAACATGGATGGCAATTTGGACCGGGTTTGCTCTTGGTGAATGGGGAAGAGGTGGGATTTTGCTTGTGGGCTTTTGTCAACTGACTGGATAGACTTACAATTAATCCCAGCACAGGGGAGGATAACCGTCTGCTTATAATAAAACCAAAATACTGCAGATACTGGATGTCTAACATAAACACAGAGAGAAACTCAACAGTTCTGGCCACTTCCAGGGAGACGGAGACAGAACTGTGTTTTTGACTCTTCAGGATTTAGAGCCATAGAATCATAGAATTCTACAGCACAGTGACAGGCCAAACTGGCCCATATCGACTAAAAGGCCCATCCACTCTCACCCCATTTCCCTGCACTTGGCCCATATCCTTCTAACCCTTCCCTATCCATGTATTTGTCCAAATGCCTTTTAAATGTTGTTGGTGTACCCCCCCTCAATCACTACCACTGGCAGCTCGTTCCATATACGTACCACCCTCTGTGTATAAAAGTTGCCCC
>NW_025128684.1:0-1118 GCF_004010195.1 Chiloscyllium plagiosum | reverse complement strand
CGCTCTGCAATGTTCACCTGTTTCTCTGTGTTCTGTTACAGGCACTGCCACTCTATGCGTGGTTTGCCTGTTTACTCTGTGTTCTGCTATAGACACTGTCTCTCTCTGCATGGTTCGCCTGTTTCTCTGTGTTCTACTACAGGCACTGCCTCTCTCTACATGGTTAGCCTGTTTCTCTGTGTTCTAGTACAGACACTGCCTCTCTCTGCAATGTTCGCCTGTTGCTCTGTGTTCTGCGACAGGCACTGCCTCTCTGCACGGTTTGCTTGTTTTGTCTGTGTTCTGCTACAGACACTGCCCCTCTGCATGGTTAGCCTGTTTTTCTGTGTTCTACTACATACACTGCCTCTCTCTGCAATGTTCGCCTGTTTCTCTGTTCTACTACAGGCACTGCCTCTCTCTGCCCAGTTCATCTGTTCCTCTGTGTTGTGCTACAGACACAGCTTCTCTCTGCATTGTTCACCTGATTGTGTGTTCTACTACAGACACTGCCTCTCTCTGCAACGTTCGCCTGTTCCTCTGCGTTCTGCTACAGGCACTGCCTCTCTCTGCGCGGTATGCCTGTTTCTCCGTGTTCTGCTACAAACACTGCCTCTCTCAGCATGGTTCACCTGTTTCTCTGTGTTCTACTACAGGTACTGCCGCTCTCTGCATGGTTCACCTGTTTTTCTGTTCTGCTACAGGCACTGCCTCTCTCTGCAATGTTTCTCTGTGTTCTAGTACAGACACTGCCTCTCTCTGCAATGTTCGCCTGTTGCTCTGTGTTCTGCGACAGGCACTGCCTCTCTCTGCGCGGTATGCCTGTTTCTCTGTATTCTACCACAGACACAGCCCCTCTCTACATGGTTCGCCTGTTTCTCGGTGTTCTACTACAGGCACTGCCTCTCTCTGCCCAGTTGACCTGTTTCTCTGTATTCTACCACAGACACAGCCTCTCTACATGGTTCGCCTGTTTCTCTGTGTTCTACTACAGACACTGCCTCTCTCTACATGGTTAGCCTGTTTCTCTGTGTTCTAGTATAGACACTGCCTCTCTCTGCATGGTTCACCTGCTTCTCTGTGTTCTACTACAGGCATTGCCTATGTCTGCAATGCTCGCCTGTTTCCCTGTGATCTAA
>NW_025128683.1:0-1118 GCF_004010195.1 Chiloscyllium plagiosum | reverse complement strand
AGTAGAACACAGAGATACAGGTGAACCATGCAGTGAGAGGCAGTGCCTGTAGTAGAACACCGAGAAAAAGGAGAATTGGGCAGAGAGAGGCGGTGCCTGTAGCAGAACACAGAGAAACAGGCGAATCGTGCAGAGAGAGAGACAGTGCCTGTAGTAGAACATAGAGAAACAGGAAAACCGTGAGGAGAGAGACAATGCCTGTAGTAGAACACAGAGAAACAGGTGAACCATGCAGAGAGAGGCAGTACCTGTAGTAGAACACAGAGAAACAGGTGAACTGGGCAGATAGAGGTGGTGCCTGTCGTAGAAAACAGAGAAACAGGTGAACCATGCAGCGTGAGTCCGTGCCTGTAGTAGAACACAGAGAAACAGGCAGACCATGCAGAGAGAGGCAGTGACTGTAGTAGAACACAGAGAAACAGGTGAACATTACAGAGTGGGCAGTGCCTTTAGTAGAACACAGAGAAACAGGTGAACCATGCAGAGAGAGGCAGTGCCTGTAGTAGAACACAGAGAAACAGGTGAACCATTACAAAGTGGTGCAGTGCCTGTAGTAGAACACAGAGAAACAGGTGAACCATGCAGCGAGAGACAGTGCATGTAGTAGAACACAGAGATACAGGCAAACTGTGCAGAGAGAGACAATGCCTGTAGTAGAACACAGAGAATCAGGCAAACATTGCAGAGAGAGGCAATGCCTGTAGTAGAACACAGAAAAACAGGTGAACTATGCAGAGAGAGGCAGTACCTTTAGTAGAACACAGAGAAACAGGCGATCGATGCAGTGAGAGCCAGTGCCTGTAGTAGAACACAGAGAAAAGGGAGAATTGGGCAGAGAGAGGCGGTGCCTGTAGCAGAACACAGAGAAACAGGCGAATCATGCAGAGAGAAACAGTGCCTGTAGTCGAACCCAGAGAAACAGGCAAACTGTGAGGAGAGAGACAATGCCTGTAGTGAAACACAGAGAATCAGGCAAACTGTGCAGAGAGAGGCAGTACCTATAGTAGAACACAGAGAAACAGGTGAACCATGCAGAGAGAGGCAGTGCCTGTAGTAGAACACAGAAACTGGTGAACATTACAGACTGGTGCAGTGCCTGCAGTAGAACACAGAGAAAC
>NW_025128682.1:0-1118 GCF_004010195.1 Chiloscyllium plagiosum | reverse complement strand
TGTTCGGGAGGCCGAATTAATTCTGGAGTTCGAGTCTGGAACACAGTGCCTGAGAGTTTGGGATAGGCCGGATTAATCCAGGGGTTAGGATCTGGAAAACCGCACCTGAGAGTGTGGGATAGGCCGGATTCATCCAGAGTTTATGTCTGGAACACAGTGCCAGAGAGTATGGTGGTGTTCAGTTCAATGCTGGGGTTCGTGTCTGGAACACAGTGTCTGAGAGTGTGGGGAGGCCGAATTAATCCAGGGTTTAGGGTCTGGAACACAGTGTCTGAGAAAGTGGGGTTAGGCTGGATTACCCCAGGGGTTAGTGTCTGGAACACAGTGTCTGTGAGTGTGGGATAGGCCGTCTTAATCCAGTGGTTCGGTTCTGGAACACAGTGTCTGAGAATGTGGGTTAGGCTGGATTAATTCAGGGATTAGGGATTGGCTGGATTAATCCAGGAGTTAGGCTGTGGAACACAGTGCCTGAGATTGTCGGGGAGGCTGGATAAATCCAGGGGTTAGGGTCTGGAACACAGTGCCTGAGCGTGTGGGATAGGCCGGATTAATCCACGGGTTAGACTCTGGAACACAGGGCCTGAGAGTGTGGGGTAGGCTGGATTAATCCAGTGGTTAGGGTCTGGAACACAGTGCCTGAGAGTGTGAGGGAGGCTGGATAAATCCAGGGGTTAGGGTCTGGAACACAGTGCCTGAGCGTGTGGTGTAGGCCGGATTAATCCACGGGTTAGATTCTGGAACACAGTGCCTGAGAGTGTGGTGTAGGCCGGATTAATCCAGGGGTTAGTGTCTGGAACACAGTGTCTGAGAGTGTGGGATTGGCTGAATTAATCTAGGCTTTAGGGTCTGCAAAACAGTGTCTGAGGATGTTGGTTTGGCTGGGTTAATCAAGGGGTTAGGGTCTGGAACACAGTGTCTGAGAGTGTGGGATAGGCTGGGTCATTCCAGGGGTTAGGGTCTGGAACACAGTGCCTGAGAGTGTGGGATAGGATGGATTAATCCAGTGGTTATGGTCTGGAACACAGTGCCTGAGTGCGTGGGATAGGCCGGAATAATCCAGGGGTTATGGTCTGGAAAACAGTGTTTGAGAGTGTGGGATAGGCCGGATTCATCCAGGG
>NW_025128681.1:0-1118 GCF_004010195.1 Chiloscyllium plagiosum | reverse complement strand
AGCCAGACGTCCAGACACTGTCCCCGATGCCCTTTCATGTGCATTTTGTCACATTACTTTTGCTTATTCTGCAAATCACTGTGAATTTGTGCTTCATCGTTCGTTTCCCAATGTATGCAGCAACTGCGTTTCGCTGTCATTTCAATCGAGCTAAACCATGGGCTTGCAAAACATATATTGCATGACCTGTAGGCCGTTTTACAGCCAAGGGCCACCGAGGCAGCTGATTGTATCTATCTTCGTAACGTTTGTATTCCATTTCTACAACCGCACTTGGAAATTGCTTTCATACATATATTAAAACCCTTCAGCACTGGAATATCAATTGGAATATCAATCTCTGTGCTTTCCAAGCTTTTCACAAGACTTCACTTATCTGGTAGCTTCATTCAGGTAATGGTGTGTCAAATTTCATTTGGTACATAACCATAAGGAAATTGTTTATATGACACTTCATCAAGTGTGCAACATAATAGAATATTGTCTACAATATTCATAAAATCGCGTCTTTACTAATGCTCAGAAAATGGTCTTTCAGCTGTGCAGACGCCCAAGGTTTCGACAGTAGATCAGGATCGGCTGAGGCTTGGAGGGCCGAAGGACCTGTTCCTGGGCTGTAAATTTTCTTTGATTTATTGTTCTTTGTATCCAAACTACAGAGTGTACAGACTGTCACATTATCACGAACAGTGGTGAGGCAATGCTTCACTGTCAGGTTGTCCACTTGCGAGATTATGTCAGCTGGGTTGTGTCTTTGAATAAAGTGCACATTATCGCTAATCTTTTGAGGAAAGGATATGCTGCCAGTGGAGAGATCAATGTAGAAGTATTCTTTCAGTTGAAGTTGTTGGTTCTGATAGTAGTATTGCATGTGAAACTATTTACCTCATTAAAAAATGAATAGAGTTTATTTTATTAAACACACACATTGAATTGTTGGTTGCTGAATAAATGTTTCAACTTGAGGATACTTTGGAATGAGCCACCAAAGTATTGGCATCAAATTGGTTTGAAGCAAAGGAACATACAAATGGAGTCAAATGGTTTTTACACTTTGCATTCTACCCCTGTCGACCGAACAGATGGATGGACGTGCTGTGGTTCGTTTCGCCAAGTTG
>NW_025128680.1:452-1118 GCF_004010195.1 Chiloscyllium plagiosum | reverse complement strand
AGTGCGGACCCGGGGTGTAGCCCAGTGTGTACCTGGGGTGTACCCCAGTGTGAACCCAGGGTGTAGCCCAGTGGGGACCCGGGTTTAGCCCAGTGCGGACCCGGAGTGTAGCCCAGTGTGAACCCGGGGCGTAGCCCAGTGTGGACTCGGGGTGTAGCCCAGTGTGAACCCGGGGTGTAGCCCAGTGGGGACCCGGGTTTAGCCCAGTGTGGACTCGGGGTGTAGCCCAGTGCGGACCCGGAGTGTAGTCCAGTGTGTACACAGGGTGTAGCCCAGTGTGAACCCGGGGCGTAGCCCAGTGTGGACCTGTGATGTAGCCTAGTATGAACCCAGGGCATAGCCCAGTGGGGACCCAGGTTTACCTAGTGTGGACTCGGGGTGTAGCCCAGTGCGGACCCGGAGTGTAGCCCAGTGTGTACGTGGGGTGTAGCCCAATGTGGACCCGAGGTGTAACCCAGTGTGGACCCGGGACGTAGCCCAGTGTGTACTCGGGGTGTGGCCCAGTGCAAACCGGGGTGCAGCCCAGTGTGTACCTGGGGTGTAGCCCAATGTGGACCCGGGGTGTAACCCAGTGTGGACCCGGGGTGTAACCCAGTGTGGACCCGGGACGTAGCCCAGTTTGGACCCGGGTTTTGGCCCAGTGTGGACCCGGGGTGAGCCCAGTGT
>NW_025128680.1:0-418 GCF_004010195.1 Chiloscyllium plagiosum | reverse complement strand
GTCCAGTGTGTACCCAGGGTGTAGCACAGTGTGGACCTGGGGTGTAGCCCATTGTGTACCCAGTGTGTAGCCCAGTTTGGCCCGGGGTATAACTCAGTGTGTACCTGGTGTGTAGCCCAGAGTGTACCCTGGTGTAGGCCAGTTTGTACCCAGGGTGTAGCTCAGTGCGAACCCGGGGCATAGCCCAGTACAGACCCGGGCTGTAGCCCAGTGTGAACCCAGGGTGTAGCCCAGTGTGGACCCGGCATGTAACCTAGTGTCAACCTGGAGTGTATCCCAGTGTGTACCCGGATGTAGCCCAGCGTGAACCCAGGACGTAGTCCAGTACAGACCCGGGTTGTAGCCCATCGTGAACCCAGGGTGTAGCCCAGCGTGAACCCAGGGCGTAGCCCAGTGGGGACCCAGGTTTAGCGCAGTG
>NW_025128679.1:0-1118 GCF_004010195.1 Chiloscyllium plagiosum | reverse complement strand
TCACAGACTGAGAGCACAGACAGAAACCTTACAGAATAAGAGCACAGACAGGAAACTCACAGAGTGAGAGCACGGACATCAAACTCACAGACTGAGAGCACAGACAGGAAACTTACAGAGTGGGAGCACAGACAGAAACCTTGCAGAATAAGAGCACAGACAGGAAACTCACAGAGTGAGAGCACAGACATGAAACTCACAGACTGAGAGCACAGACAGGAAACTTACAGAGTGAGAGCAAAGACAGGAAACCTACAGACCGAGAGCACAGACAGGAAACTCACAGAGTGAGAGCACAGACAGAAATCTTACAGACTGAGAGCACAGACTGGAATCGCACAGAATGAGAGCACAGGCAGGAAACACACAAACTGAGAGCACAGACAGGAAGCTCACAGACTGAGCGGAGACAGGACACTCACAGAGTGAGAGCACAGACAGGAAACTCACACAGTGAGAGCACAGACAGGAAACTTACAGACTGAGAGCACAGACAGGAAACTCACAGCGTGAGAGCACAGACAGGAAACACACAAACTGAGAGCACAGACAGGAAGCTCACAGACTGAGCGGAGACAGGACACTCACAGAGTGAGAGCACAGACAGGAAACTCACAGACTGAGAGCACAGACAGGAAACTCACAGAGTGAGAGGAGACCGGAACCTCACAGAGTGAGAGCACAGACAGGAAACTCACAGAATGAGAGCACAGACTGGAAACACACAGATTGAGAGCACAGACAGGAAACTCACAGACTGAGAGGAGACAGCAAACTCACAGACTGAGAGCACAGACAGGAAACCTGCAGACTGAGAGAACAGACAGGAAGTTCACAGACTGAGAGCACAGATAGGAAACCTACAGACTGAGAGCACATACAGGAAGCTCACAGACTGAGGGAACAGACAGGAAGCTCACAGACTGAGAGCACAGATAGGAAACCTACAGACTGATAGCACAGACACGAAGCTCACAGACTGAGAGCACAGACAGGAAACTCACACACTGAGAGCACAGACAGGAAGCTCACAGACTGAGAGCACAGACAGGAAACTCAAAGAGTGGGAGCACAGACTGGAAACTCACAGAGTGAGAGCACAGACAGGAAACACACAG
>NW_025128678.1:0-1118 GCF_004010195.1 Chiloscyllium plagiosum | reverse complement strand
ACACTTGCTTTCATTGCTCAGTCCTTTGGATATCGGAGTTGGAAGTCACGTTGAGTTAATATAGGCTATTGGTGAAGGTTCTTTTACAATACAGCATCCAGTTCTGGTCGCCCAGTTATAGGAAGAATATTATTAAGCTGGATAGGTTTCAGATGAGATTTACCAGGATGTTGCTAGGTCCGGAATGTCTCAGTTATGAAGAAATGCGGGATTTGTTGCTAATTTTCATTGAAAGCTGAATGCTGAGTGGCGATCTGATAGAAGTGAATAAAATACTGAAGGTATAGATAGAGTTAATATTCGTTATCCTTTCCTTTGGACATGGCAGTTTCAAGACTAGGGGCGACATTTTTAAGTTGAGAGGACAGACATTGGTGGTGGGGTCCGTTTGGACCATCTCTGACAACTCGCTACCCTTCCTGGTTCAACTGGACCATCTATGACACCTCCCTCTCCCTCCACTTCCTGGACCTCTCCATCTTCATTCAAGAATGACCGACTTGACACTGACATTTTTTACAAACCCACCGACTCCCACAGCTACCTGGATTTCAACTCTGCCCACCCTACCGCCTGCAAAAATCCCATCGCATATTCCCATTTCCTCCGCCTTTGCCGTATCTGCTCCCAGGAAGATCAGTTCCACCACAGAACACATCATGGCCTCATTCGTTAGAAACCGCAATTTCCCTTCTCACTTGGTTAAAGTTGCCCTCTGACGCAGCTCGTGCATATTCCGCCTCTCCATCCTCAAATCCCTCCCCCCAACCGTAACAAGGACAGAACTACCCCCTCTCCCGGTGCTCACCTTCCACCCTCCCAACCTTTGCATAAATCACATCATATGACAACATTTCCGCCACCTCCAAATGGACCCCACCACCAGGGAATTTATTTCCCTCCGAACCTATTTCCGCTTTTCTCAAAGAACGTTCCCTCCGCGACTACAAGGGAGTTGCAGTGGGAATGGTCTCTGCAGAATGCATATACGGATGGGAAAGGAAATATATCGCTGGTGGTGTGGTCTGGCAGCAGTTAGTAGAATTGGCAGAGGTTAATGCGCTGTATCTGGCGATTAGTGAGGTGAAGATGAGGCCTGGGGTAAAATTCCTATCGTG
>NW_025128677.1:0-1118 GCF_004010195.1 Chiloscyllium plagiosum | reverse complement strand
CAGTTGAAGTTCTAAATTGGAGGGAGGCAAGAACTTTCAAAACCTGATTGGGGGCAGATGTTTGCAGGTAAAGGGACAGCTGGAAAATGGGAAGCCTTCAGAAATGAAATAACGAGAGTCCAAAGATATTACTGATAGGCTGAAAGGTAAGGCTGGTAGGTATAGGAAATGCAGGATGACTAAAGAAATTGAGGGTTTGGTTCAGAAAAACAAGGAAGCATTTGTCAGGTATAGACAGGATAGATCGAGTGAATCCTTAGAAAAGTATAAAGGCAGTAGGAGTATACTTAAGAGGGAAATTAGGAGGGCAAAAAGGGGACATGGGATAGCTTGGCAAATAGAATTAAGGAGAATCCAAAGGGTTTTGACAAATTCATTAAGGACAAAAGGGTAACTAGGGAGAGAATAGTGCCCCATAAAGATCAGTAATGCAGCCTACTTATGGAGCCACAGGAGATGGGGGAGATACTAAACGAGTACTTTGCATCAGTATTTACTGTGGAAAAGGATATGGAAGATATAGACTGTAGGAAGGGAAATAGATGGTGACAACTTGAAAAATGTCCATTTTAAAGAGGAGGAAGTGCTGAATATCTTGAAATGCACAAAAAGTGGATAAATCCCAGGACCTGATTAGGTGTACCTTGGAACTGTGTAGGAAGCTAAGGAAGTGATTGTTGGGCCCCTTGCTGAGAGACTTGTATCATCAATAGTCACAGTTGAGGTGTCAGAAGACTGGAGGTTGGCTAAAGTGGTGCCACTATTTAAGAAAGGGGTAAAGAGAAGCCAGGGAACCATAGACCAGCGAGCCTGACGTTGGTATTGGCAAGTTGTTGGAGGGAATCCTGAGGGACAGGAGGTAAATGTATTTGGAAGGGCAAGGACTGATTAGAGATAGGCAGCTTGGCTTTGTGCGTGGGAAATCATGTGTCATGAACTTGATTGAATTATTTGAAGAAGTAACAAGAGGATTGATGAGGGCAGCGCGGTGGATGTGATTTATATGGGCTTCAGTGAGGCATTCGCCAAGGTTCTTAATGGGAGACTGGTTAGCAAGGTTGGAGAACTAACCATTTGGATACAGAATTGGCTCAAAGATAGAAAACAGAGGGTGGTGG
>NW_025128676.1:0-1118 GCF_004010195.1 Chiloscyllium plagiosum | reverse complement strand
AACCTGATGCTAACTCATTAAAGCTACCGGACTTGTCCAACAGTTCTGAACGAAGCCCTGCAGTTCTGCCACAGTCAGTCATAAATGGTGATGGACGATTAAACAAATGACTGGAGGAGAGGCTTCCACAAACATCCCCATCCTAAATTTTGGAACAGACCTGCACATCAGTGTAAAAGAGAAGGATGTTTTATCTGCAGCATCATCTGCCAGAAGTGTTGAGTCGATGATACACCTCACCCTCACCATGATGCCAACAAAATCACAGATGGCAGTCTTCAGCCAATTTGATTCGCTGCACGTGACATGAAGAAACAGCTGAACACAGTAGATACGACACAGACAATGGGTCCTGACCCCATTCCTGCAATGGGACTGCAGACTTGTGCTGCACAACAAGCCGTGTCCCTGGGGAAGGTGTTTCATTCCAGCTCCAAACCTGAAATCTCCCTGGCAATGTGGAAAATTATTCAGCTGTGTCCTGTCCACTAAGACGGGAAATATTACAAACTGACCAATTACTACCCCCTCAGTCCCATCATAACAACCAAATTGGTGGGAGTTCTTTTTGATAGAGATGTCAAGCAGCACAGAAGTAACCTGTTCAGTATGGTTTCCGATAGATCCCCATGTGGAGATGGTGCGGTGGAAATGTTACTGGATTATTAATCCAGACCAGGCTAATACTCTGGCAGCGGGTGGAAGTTAAAAGCAATTAATAAAATATCGAGATCTAAAATCTGGGGTCAGTAACAGTGACCTTGAAGCCAATATGGATTGTAAACAGAATTTCCTTCTTCAATGTACTTTTAGAAAGTGAATCTCCCGATTGTCTGGGCTGGCCTAATATTGACTCCAAAGACCCTGACATGTGATAAACATTTCAATGGTCTCTGAAACGGTCAATCAAGGCACTCATTTGTATCTAACTTCTCCGAGGTCTGAAAGGATGAAACCGGACAGAACAACTGCCCTCAAGAATCAATGTCGGAAAATGCAGTGGCAGCACAGTCCTGTCGACCCTGCAGAAACCTCATTCCTAACATCTGAGAGCTTGTGACAACATTTACCGAGCTTTCCCACACACTGCACAGAAACATTGGGAAAGGACTAGATCA
>NW_025128675.1:0-1118 GCF_004010195.1 Chiloscyllium plagiosum | reverse complement strand
GTTCCAAATCATATATCACAGTGTTCCAAACCACACATCACACTGTGTTCCATATCATATATCAGTGTTCCAAACAATATGTCACACTGTGTTCCAAACCATACATCATACTGTGTTCCAAATCATATATCAGTGTTCCAAACCATATATCACACTGTGTTCCAAATCATATATCACACTGTGTTCCAAATCATACACCACACTGTGTTCCAAACCATTCATCACACTGTGTTCCAAACCATACATCACACTGCGCTCCAAACCATATATCACACTGTGCTCCAAACCATTCATCACACTGTGTTCCAAACCATACATCACACTGTGTTCCAAACCATATATCACAGTGTTCCAAATCATATGTCACACTGTGTTCCAAACCATACATCACACTGTGTTCCAAATCATACATCCCACTGTGCTCAAAACCATACATCACACTGTGTTCCAAATCATACATCACACTGTGCTCCAAACCATACATTACACTGTGCTCCAAACCATATATCACACAGTGTTCCAAACCACACATCACTCTGTGTTCCAAACCACACATCACACTGTGTTCCAAACCATTTATCACGCTGTGTTCCAAACCATATATCACACTGTGCTCCAAACCATACATCACACTGTATTCCTAACCATATATCACACTGTGTTCCAAACCATACATCACACTGTGCTCCAAACCATATATCACACAGTGTTCAAAACCATACATCACACTGTGTTCCAAACCATACATCAAACTATGTTCCAAACCACACGTCACAGTGTGCTCCAATCCAAACATCACAGTGTTCCAAACCATACATCACACTGTGCTCCAAACCATATTTCACACAGTGTTCCAAACCATACATCACACTGTGTTCCAAATCATATATCACACTGTGTTCCAAACCATACATCACACTGTATTCCATATCATATATCAGTGTTCCAAACCATATATCACACTGTGTTCCAAACCATATATCACAGTGTTCCAAATCATACATCACAGTGTTCCAAACCATACATCACACTGTGTTCCAAAACATATATCAGTGGTCCAAACCATATATCACACTGTGTTCCAAACCATACATCACACTGTGTTCCAAACCATACAT
>NW_025128674.1:0-1118 GCF_004010195.1 Chiloscyllium plagiosum | reverse complement strand
AATTGTGGCATGTTGGATCTGCCTGGTTTCATTCTTTGGAAATCTGTCTTGTTTAATTCTCCAGATTTCTGAAGCTTTTTGAGTAAGGCTGTGATTCGGTTCTCTAGTTGTGGGGGTGGCTCTATTGCCACCTGATGGTAAGTGTCGGTATCTGCAAGCAGCGTGTTCACGTTCTCAATTGTAGTGTGTTCGGTTTAAAATGGCTGTCAAGCATCCTTTGTCTGCAGATAGGATAATAATGTTTTGATTTTTTTGAGTCCTACTAGTGCTTTCCTTTCTTCTGTATTGAGTGTGTTTCCTTCTTTTTTTCCTGCTTAGTGTTGGTGCAACTGTCTGCTTGATGGATTGCTGGGTTACTTCTGTGAGTTTGTTGTCTTTCAGTGTTGTTTCTAATGCTGCTATGATTAATGATGCCCACAACAGAGTCCATAAATACAGGAAATTTTGCGCCAAAAAACTTTACTCGCTAATGTGACAGACCATGAATGGACAGACACAGTAGAACAAGCCATAGATTTTAGACAGCAACAAACACAAAAAAATGAAAAAAGCTAGACTTGCAGAAAAAACTCTACAAACTCACACAAAATAGCAACACAGACAACCTAGAAGTATGGATAAAAAACATAACTGACTGACTCTTAACACTGAAAAAGCCATCTTAGTAAGAGGATTAAATTACAACATTTAATGTGGGATGTGAACAAGAAAAATTTCTTAACAGCATTAGAGACAACACTGAAAGACAATGAACTCACAGAAGTAACCCAGCAATCCATCAAGCAGACAGTTGCACCAACACTAAGCAGGAAAAAGGAAAGAAACACACGTAGTACAGAAGAAAGGAAAGCACTAGAAGGACTCAAAAAATATAAAAACATTGTTATCCTACCTGCAGACAAAAGACATTTCATAGCCATTTTAAACCGAACACACTACATTGAGAACGTGAACACATGCTTGCAGATACCGACACTTACCATCAGGTGGCGATAGACCCGCCCCCACAACTAGAGAACCAAATCATAGCTCTTTTCAAAACAACTTCAGAAATCTGGAGAATTAAACAAGACAGACTTCCAAAAAATGAAACCAGGCAGATCCAACATGCCACAATT
>NW_025128673.1:0-1118 GCF_004010195.1 Chiloscyllium plagiosum | reverse complement strand
GGGGAATACGAAATGAATGAGTGAATCTGTTGAGAAACTGTGGGGTTATATTTTGGGATCAGAGTCTTGGCCGCGGGGATTAAGCTGAGGTTCAGTTTATTTGGATTTCTCCTCCCTCTGCAATTGCCCTGGTCTGATCCCCGCCTTGAGTCTGGGCCTGGTCCGGTGCCATAGGAGCTGCTTTCTGTCCAGTCTTTTGTTATGATCCATTGTGTGTTTTTTTTTAATATATGGCGAAAGTTAAGCTGTAAAGTCAGATTTTGCCTTTCCTCTTTTTCTACCTCTGCCCCCACGTGTGTTGCAGGGTTTATCTCCGACTCTTTGCAAAGAGAAAAACAATTCTTCTAACCGCCCCCTTTGTGTTATTAAATGATCGGGATTGCAAAGCTCACTTCAGACTGTTTTCAATTTATCAGCGATCCTTCTTTAATTTTCACAACTGAGAATCAGTCATGTCTGGTCTATAGATGCAAGCTAACCTGGGACTATGTTATGCTTGTAAATAGCCCTGTTTTTAAATGGGCAGGAAGTATCAATGGGTTCAGAATGAGTTCATCTCTCATATCACCAGAATTGATTTGAAGGGCTGAAAGGCCTGTTCATGTGCAACTACAAGATGGAGCATTGATAGGCCATTCAGTTCTGATCCACCCCATGCAATGCGAACGTGACTGTTTTGATACCCCTGAACTCCACTTTCCTGCTTTATCCCCATAACCATTGATTCCCTTCCTGATCAGAAATCTGCCTCAGTTTTGAGTATGCCTCCTCATCTGGTCTTGATAGTCTCTGTGGTAAAGAATTCCACAGATTAATTACCCCCATGAGGAAAAAAATCCTCACCTGTTTGAAATGAGCAACCCCTCACTCAAAGATTGTGCTGTTTGCTTATGTATCTTCCCACAACAAGAAACAAATTCGCAGTATCTAGCTTTTGTCAAGCCCCCCAGGAATCTTGTGTATTCTAATAATGACTCCTCCTCTTCCTATAAACTCTAAAATGGGTACAAGCCCCACTTACTCAACGTCTCCTCATAAGTTAAAAATCACGCAACACCAGGATATAGTCCCAACAGGTTTAATTGGAAGCACTAGCTTTCAGACCGCTGCACTTTCAA
>NW_025128672.1:0-1118 GCF_004010195.1 Chiloscyllium plagiosum | reverse complement strand
ATATCCCCTTCCCCGGGTGCTGTATATCCCCTTTCCTGGGTGCAGTATATCCCCTTCACCGGGTGCAGTATAACCCCTTCCCTGGGTGCAGTGTATCCCCTTCCCCGGGTGCAGTATATCCCCTTCCCCGGGTGCAGTATATCCCCTTCCCTGGGTTCAGTATCTCCCCTTCCCCGGGTGCAGTATAATCCCTTCCCTGGTTTCAGTGTATCCCCTTCCCCGGGTGCAGTATAACCCCTTCCCTGGGTGCAGTATAACCGCTTCCCCGGGTGCAGTATATCCCCTTCCCCGGGTGCAGTATAACCCCTTCCCCGGGTACAGTATATCCCCTTCCCCGGGTGCAGTATAACCACTTCCCTGGGTGCAGTATTACCCATTCCCCGGGTGCAGTATATCCCCTTCCCCGGGTGCAGTATAACCCCTTCCCTGGGTGCAGTATAACCCCTTCCCCGGGTGCAGTATATCCCCTTCCCCAGGTGCAGTATAACCCCTTCCCCAGGTGCAGTATATCCCCTTCCCTGGGTGCAATATATCCCCTTACCCCGGTGCAGTATAACTCCTTCCCCGGGTGCAGTATATCCCCTTCCCCGGGTGCAGTATAACCCCTTCCCCGGGAGCAGTATATCCCCTTCCCCGGGTGCAGTATATCCCCTTCCCCGGGTGCAGTATAACCCCTTCTCCGGGTGCAGTGTATCCCCTTCCCCGGGTGCAGTATATCCCCTTCCCCGGGTGCAGTGTCACCCCTTCCCCGGGTGCAGTGTATCCCCTTCCCCGGGTGCAGTATAACCCCTTCCCCAGGTGCAGTGTATTCCCTTCCCCGGGTGCAGTATAACCCCTTCCCCGGGTGCAGTATAACCCATTCCCCGGGTGCAGTATATCCCCTTCTACCGGGTGGTGTATATCCCCTTCCCCGGGTGCAGTATATCCCTTTCCCAGGGTGCAGTGTATCCCCTTCCCCGGGTGCAGTATAACCCCTTCCCCGGGTGCAGTATAACCCCTTCCCCAGGTGCAGTGAATCCCCTTCCCCGGGTGCAGTATAACCCCTTCCCCGGGTGCAGTATAACCCCTTCCCCAGGTGCAGTGAATCCCCTTCCCCGGGTGCAGTATATCCCCTTCCC
>NW_025128671.1:0-1117 GCF_004010195.1 Chiloscyllium plagiosum | reverse complement strand
AGATCAGCTAGAAAGGATTTAAAGAGCGAGTTAAGAAAAGCAAAGAGAAGACACGAGCAGTCTTAAGCAAATAGAATAAAAGAGAACCCTAAAGCTTTCTATAGGTATGTGAGGAATAAAAGGATGACTAGGGTAGCAATAGGGCCAGTCAAAGACAGAAGTGGGAAGTTGAGTGTGGAACCTGTGGAGATCGGAGAGGTGCTAAATGACATTCCTCATCAGTTTTCACTCAGGAAAAGGAGAATATTGTAGAGGAGAAGAATGAGATACGCAATATTAAGCTAGAAAGGATCGAGGTTAGTTATGAAGAGGTGTTATCAATTCCAGAAGGAGTGAAAGTAGACAAGTCCCCTGGGCCGGATGGGATTTATCCGAGGATTCTCTGGGAAGCTAGGGAGGAGATAGCAGAGCCTTGGGCTTTGATATTTGAGTCATCATTGTCTACAGGTTTAGTACCAGAGGACTGGAGGATTGCAAATGTTGTGCACTTGTTCAAGAAGGGCAGTAGAGATGACCCAGGTAATTATAGACCAGTGAGCCTTACTTCTGTTGTAGGAAAGGTGTTGGAAAGGATTACAAGAGATAAGATTTATAATCATCTAGCAATTAACAAGTTGATTTCAGATAGTCAACATGGTTTCATCAAGGGCAGATCATGTCTCACAAACCTCATTTAGGTTTTTGAGAAGGTGACCAAGCATGTAGATGAGGGTAGGGCAGTTGGCGTGTTATACATGGACTTCAGCAAAGCCTTTGATAAGGTTCCACATGGTGGGCTGTTGGAGAAAATGCAGAGGCATGGAATTGAGGGTGATTTAGCAGTTTGGATTAGAAACTGGCTTTCTGAAAGAAGGCAGCAAGTGGTGGTTGATGGAAAATATTTAGCCTGGAGTCCAGTGACTAGTGGTGTGCCACAAAGATCTGTTCTGGGACCACTGTTGTTTGTCATTTTTATAAATGACTTAGACACAGGCATAGGTGGATGGATTAGTAAATTTGCAGATGACACTAAAGTCGGTGGAGTAGTGGACAGTGTGGAAGAATGTTACAGTTGCAGAGGGACTTGGATAAACTGCAGAATTGAACTGAGAGGTGGCAAATGGAGTTCAATGCAGCT
>NW_025128670.1:0-1117 GCF_004010195.1 Chiloscyllium plagiosum | reverse complement strand
TATAGCTGATCCGGTTCAGTTTCAGATCGAGGTAAACTCTATTGTGTTAATCGTGAGGGAATCAGTGATGATAATACCACTTAATATCAAAAAGATTGCAAGATTGCAAGAGATGGTCATTGCTTGGTATGGTCATTGTTTGGTGGGCATGCCAACCATGCTGCAATGATACTGTAGTCACACATGCGAGACTAGTTGTGGGCAGAAGATTTCCTTCTTCAAAGACTATCCATGAATTAGTTGAGTTTTTATGGCTAGTTAACATCTTTGTGGACACTTTTAGTGACACCATCTCTTTATTTCTAGATTTTCTTTTAAAGTACACTTTTTTTTAAATTTCGTGAGCAGAAACAATGTCTAGTTTTAATAAATTTTCACCAAATTGAGTATGACAAACATGTATGGGCATTAAAGTTATAAAATATCAAGAAGAATTTGCTGTTGAACAAAATCTTAAACTCTGAACATTCTCTTTCTGGTTTAGTTGCTAATTCGTGAAAATGTGTGATCTCTTTGGGCAGATTTACCCAAGTTTGTCTTCAAATTAGAGCATCATTATACCATGTGTAGTGAGCTGCTGTTTAATAAAGAATTTGAATCTCTTGTCAAGAGGAAGAAAAGGCTTATGTTAGGAAGGGACGTGAAGCTTAGTTAGGACTCTTGAGAGTTACAAGTTAACCAAAAAAGACCTAAGGAGAGAGATAAGAAGAGCCAGGAGGAGACTTGAGAAGTCTTTGGCAGACAGGATCAAGGAAAACCATAAAGCTTTCTATAGATATATCAGGAATAACAGAATGACTAGATAAAGATTAGGGCCAATCAAGGATAGTTTTGGGAAGTTGAGCGTGGAGTCCGAGGAGATGGGGAATTATTTTTTTTTTTGTTTTGTCAGCATTCACACTGGAAAAAGGTAGTGTTGTTGAGGAGAATACTGCGAGGCAGGCTACTGGACGAGACAGGATTTAGGTCCAAAAGGATGTGTTAACAATTCTGGAAATTGTGAAAATATATAAACCCCCTGGCCCGGATGGGATTAATCGTGGGAATCTCTGGAAAGCCAGGGAGGAGAGTTCCAAGCCTTTGACTTTGATCTTTATATCGTCATTGTCGACAGGAA
>NW_025128669.1:0-1117 GCF_004010195.1 Chiloscyllium plagiosum | reverse complement strand
CGTTCATTCAGTGCCAATGTTTTAGGATTCTCCTTGATCACATTGTAAATATTCTCATCGAAAACGGAAAACAACTGTTCAAGAAGTCATCTCACTAACACTTTCTCAAGGGGAACGAGGGAATGGCCAATGTATAATGCCTTACGAGCGATGCCAACTTCCCATCAATACATTAAAGTCAAAAACATTGTCCAAACATGACCAATGTTGGACATTCAGTTTTGCATTTGTCAGTGCAGGTTCGTTGGGTCAATTCAGTAGTTTGCTTGCCATATGCTGCGGAAGGGATATGCTGTGTGAAACAATCTGTCAGTCTTTCAGAGGAATGGCCTACGTTTCGACCATCCAATGGTACTGACATTCCCATACAATACGCGGCACTTTTAATATAGAAGCAATGAAAATGTATGCGAATCTGGACTGTAGAATATTCAGACACAGTTAAGTTCCTGATATGACAATAAATGTGAGGGCATATTAGCAAACAATATACATGCAAATGAAAATTATTGTGCATTTTCAAAGCCTTTGCACTTAATAATTTGACCTTGGATGCAGTAACCTGACTCATCTGGTCGAATAGCCTATTGTGATTTCTGCACTACTTTCCCTGCATTCTGGTCTTACCAGTTGAGGGATTCAATATAGAGCGTAATGTGCTGCAAGAGTCCATCACCTTTATAACACTTCCATTCAGCATTGGAACAAAGTTATAGAATAACACAGTTTAGGTCATTCACCAGAAGTCATTCACATAGATGAACTTGCGAGCCATGGTTGCTCACACCTCACTTATGTTGATGTTAAATTATATTTGGACTAGCACTGAGAACTGCACCATGTATTTCCTGGTTTTTCAGGTACGTCTCTAACTGGTATGTCGCGAGCTGTTGTGTAGATATCTGTCTTGGTCCAGCTCTCTAGACAGATATAAGAGATGGTTAATGTTCTGGAGGTAGTAGTGAAGCTCAGTAGCACTGTGTCTGAATTCAGGCGTTTTGAAAAGCCATTTTCAATAGATTTGCTGACTGCGAGATGGTGTGTTCACAGTTATGAACATAAATCAGCTGGTTACTTTGGGAGCTATAATGTGTAACAATCAAATGCTTACTCTGCT
>NW_025128668.1:0-1117 GCF_004010195.1 Chiloscyllium plagiosum | reverse complement strand
CTTTACTTCCACAAGTCCTATATGATCACTTTACATTTCTGGGTGATATTCTGGATCTTACTCCATTAAGGCAAATGTAAAGTAACTGGTCATTTGCTTTGCCATTTCCCTGTTAACCACCATAAATTCGTCTCTCCCGATTGCAAATTTCCACATTTGACTATGCTTTTTTTCTTTTGAAATATAGAGCGTAGATTTTTGCAGTCTTTCTGTTCCTGTTTATTTGCATGCATGTTCGCTTTTTGATTTCCTGATCAGTTTCATGGCCCTCTTTTTCTGGATTGCAATTTTCTGAGAATTCCTTGGATACCACAACGTCTGGAATTCTTCTCATGTCACTTCCTGTGATTAATATATTCTTTAATTTGTTATGTTAATTATCATTGAGTCACTTAATCACTCTTTGGTGTTTTCACCTGAAATAAGTAGACATATCTTTCAGACTATGCAGTATTTCTATAAATCTCCTGGTCCTGACCAGATATATTCAGGAACACTGCAGGAGGACAGAGAAGCAATAGTGGGGGCCCTGGTTGGTACTTTTGCATCATCAGTAGCCAACGGGTGAGGTCCCGGAGGACTGGAGGGCAGTGAATGCTGTGCCCTTATTCAAGAAGAGCTACAAAGAAAAACTAGGACCTATAGACCAGTAAACCTGACATCTCTAGTAGGTCAGTTTCTTGAGAAAATTCTGAGAGAGAAGATATACATGTATTTGGAAAGGCAGGGTGTGATTATGAGCAGTCAGCACGTCTTTGTGCATGGGGGATTATGGCTCAAAAATTTGTTTTTAAGTACTTTGGTGAAATGACCAGTAACTTTGACAAGGGCATGGTGGTGTACGTAGTGTATATCGATTTCAGTAAGGCCTTCAGTAAGGTTCCACATGGTAGGCTGCTCTGGAAATTTAGATCATATGGAATTGAGGGGGAGCTGGCAAATCAGATCCAAAATTTGCTTGATGGGAGGAAACATAGAGTAATAGTAGAAGGATGCTTGTCGGACTGGAGGCCTGTGATGAGTGGAATGCCTCAGGAGTCGGTTCTGGGACTATTACTGTTTGTTTATGCATGAATATTGTAAGTATATATTTACATATTACACACATCTATGATTT
>NW_025128667.1:0-1117 GCF_004010195.1 Chiloscyllium plagiosum | reverse complement strand
AATACCCAATGCACTGACCAATAAAGGAAAGCATACCAAATGACATTGTCACCCCCCTACCTACATGCAACTTCACTTTCAGGGAATTCTTCTTCATTTTTTGGATGAACTGGGAGTCTTTCAGTTGTGAAAGATGCCATTCCATGGCACTATTGGATGAAGAACAGGCAGTTCCACCTGGTGTCCCTGATCAATATTTATCCCACAATAAAAATCACTAAAAATCTATTTCGCTGCTAATTATCATACTGTGTTTGGGATCTCGCTGTGCACAGTCTGCTGGAAAGAGCCATTGGGACATCCTGAGTTGGGGACAGGTGCTACACAAATGCAAGTCTTTCTTTAAGGCAAAAGTCTCCTGATCCAGACACTCACCCATCGTCTGCACACTCTCACCTTCCAGGGGGCATGGGGTCATTAGGAGCAGTGACCCTGTCTGACCTCAGGACATTGAGACTCTTTGCAGCCTCACCCTTGACCCTCAGCCCAGCAGTGTGCAGCAAGGTTCGAAATGTAATCTAGAACCTTCTACACAGACACACCAATGTGACTCTTTCCCAAAGTGTGTGGATCCGAGTCTGCTCCAAAGTTCTCGGAAAAGGTTCTCCTGATCTGTGGGTGATCGGAGGTTTGTTAAAGAGGTATCGAGCTCCATCCCACTATCCAGCTCTTGCTCCATAGCTCTGGAGGTTTCGCTGTTTGAAGTGAATATCCAAGTGTTTTTTCACTGTGATGAGTGTTTCTGCCTCTCCCACCCTTTCTGACAGTGAGTCCCACATCCCACCAGACTCTGGGTGAAAACAAATACCCTCAACTCCCCTATAATCCTGCCCCCAACTGATTTCAATCTCTCCCCATGGTTATTGCTCTTTGTGCTGGTGGAATTCAGTCCTTCCTACCCACTCTGTCCAGGCCCCTCATCATTTTACACACCACCATCAAATCTCCCCTCAGCCACCTGTGTTCCAAAGAAAACACTCCCAGCCAAACCAATCATTCCTCAAAGCTCAAAGTCCCCATTCCAGACAAACTCCTCCTCTGTCCCCATCTCGAATGGAATCACATCCTTCCTGTGATGCGGTGGCCAGAACCGTACACTGTTCTCTCACTGTGCTCT
>NW_025128666.1:0-1117 GCF_004010195.1 Chiloscyllium plagiosum | reverse complement strand
TTAGGGCCAATCAAAGATATCAGTGGGAAGTTGAGTGTGGAATCTGAGGAGATAGGGGAAGTGCTTAATGAATACTTTTCATCAGTATTCATATTGCAAAAGGGCAATGTTCATGAGAATAGAGATACAGGCTATTAGATTAGATGGGATTGCAGTTGACAAAGAGACGGTTTTAGCAATTTTGGAAGATCTGAAAATAGATAAGACCCCTGGCCTGGGTGGGATTTATCCTCGGATTCACTGGGATGCCAGGGAGGAGATTGAAGAGCCTTTACTTTTGATCTTTGTGTCATCGTTGTCGACAGGAGTAGTGCCAGAAGACTGGAGGATAGCAAATGTTGTTCTCTCGTTTAAGAAGGGGAGTCGGGTCAACCCTAGAAATTATAGGCCAGTGAGCCTTACTTCAGGGTAAAGTATTGGAAAATATTGGAAAAGAGATAGTATTTATAATAATCTGGAAAGGAATAATTTTATTAGGAATAGTCAACACAGTTTTGTGAAGGGTGGGTCGTGCCTCACAGACACTATTGAGTTCTTTGACAAAGTGACAAAACAGGTGGTTGAAGGTAAATTGGTTGATGTGGTATGTTTGGACTTCAGTAAGGCGTTTGGTAAGGTACCACAATGTAGGCTATTGCACAAAATATGGAGTTTCGGGATTGAAGGTGATTTAGCCATTTGGATCACAAATTGGCTAACTAAAAGAAGAGTGTGGTAGTTGATGGGAAATATTCATCCTGGAGCTCAGTTACCAGTGGTGTGCCACAAGGATGTGTTTTGGGGCCACTGGTGTTTTTCAATTTTATAGATGATCTGGATGTGAGTGTATAAGGATTGGTTAGTAAGTTTGCAGATGACACTAAGGTAGGCAGAGTTGTAGATAGTGCCGACCGCTGTTGTGGGTCACAGATACTAAATAAGAGGCAGAGCTGGGCTGAGAAGTGGCAAATTGAGTTTAATGTGGAAAAGTGTGAGGTAGTCCACTTCAGAAGAAGTAACAGGAATGCAGAGTACTAGGCTCATGGTAAAATTCTTGGCAGTGTAGATGAACAGAGAGAATTTGATGTCCAAGTGCATAAACCCATGAAAGTTGCAACCCAGGTTGGCTGGGCTGTTA
>NW_025128665.1:0-1117 GCF_004010195.1 Chiloscyllium plagiosum | reverse complement strand
CTCCCTATCCCTGTAACCCCCTCCAGACCCTACACCCCCTCCCTATCCCTGTAACCTCCTCCAGCTCCTACACTCCCTCCCTATCTCTTTAACCCCAGCCATTAGAGGTTCAGGGTTGGTTTATAAACAGGATAGCAGCTTCCCGGGAGGGAGTTACAGACTGGACTCTAATCGTGGGGTTCGGGGTGGTTTATATACCAAGTAACAGATACCCTGGGAGGGAGTTACAGACTGGAATCTAATCGAGGGGTTGGGGGTGGTTTATATATACCAAGTAACAGATACCTGGGAGGGAGTTACAGACTGGAATCTAATCAAGGGGTTCGGGGTGGGGTTTATATACAGAGTAACAGATACCGGGAGGGAGTTACAGACTGGAATCTAATCGAGGGGTTCGGGGTGGTTTATATACCAAGTAACAGATACCTGGGAGGGAGTTACAGACTGGAATCTAATCAAGGGGTTGGGGGTGGTTTATATACCAAGTAACAGATACCCCGGGAGGGAGTTACAGACTGGAATCTAATCGAGGGGTTCAGGGTGGTTTATATACAGAATAACAGATACCCGGGAGGTAGTTACAGACGGGAATCTAATCGAGGGGTCCGTGGTGGTTTATATACAGAATAATAGATACCCTGGGAGGGAGTTACAGACTGGAATCTTGAGGTTACTGTGCTATTTCCTGGTGATTGAATCTCTCTCTGTTGACCCCAAGGTGCTGATGGTGATGGATTGTCCGTGTGTAACGCCTGGGAATTTATCTGGATATCACTCCATCTTACAGCATGGTGACCACGGAATGTCGGAGCTCTATCCTGTCAGTGAGGGGAGTCTGTTCCTGTGTTCCTGCTTGAGGACGAGGAAGGGGTTTTGAGGAGTTTGGAGATGTGTCACTAGGCTGAGGTTTCCAAGCCTCGTCCCTGGTCCTGTTGCCTGTTGAGCTCAGTGTGATGAGATTGATGCTCCTCGGGGATACTCACTCAGGGACAGAGCAACTCGGCAAACAGCTGCCCCCTCCCCTGCTCCCCAGGAGCACCACTCCTCACTCCCCGGGGGGGCAGAGGAGGGGGGAAGGAGGAGGGGGGATCGGAGGGGGGAAAGAGGAGGGGAGAAT
>NW_025128664.1:0-1117 GCF_004010195.1 Chiloscyllium plagiosum | reverse complement strand
AGTCCCAGAGTGTGTGTGAGAGATAGGGAATCCAAAACTGTCCCCGAGTGTGTGTGAGAGATAGGGAATCCCAGACTGTCCCCGGGTGTGTGTCAGAGAATCCCAGAGAGGTCCCGAGTGTGTGTCAGAGAATCCCAGAGAATCCACGAGTGTGTGAGAGATAGGGAATCCCAGAGTGTGTGTGTGAGATAGGGAATACCAGAGTGTCCCCGAGTGTGTGTGAGAGGTAGGGAATCGCAGAGAGACTCCGAGTGTGTGTGAGAGATAGGGAATCCCAGAGAATCCCCGAGTGTGTGTGATAGAATCCCAGAGAGTCCCCGAGTGTGTGTGAGAGATAAGAAATCCCAGAGAGACCCCGAGTGTGTGTGAGAGATAGGGAATCCCAGAGAGTCTCCGAGTGTGTGTGAGAGAATCCCAGAGTGTCGCCGAGTGTGTGTCAGAGAATCCCAGAGAGTCCCCGCGTGTGTGTGTGAGACTTCGTGAATCCCATAGAGTCCCCGAATGTGTTTGAGAGATAGGGAATCCCTGAGTGTGTTTGAATCCCAGGGTTTCCCGGAGTGTGTGTGAGAGATAGGGAATCCCAGAGTGTCCCCGATTGTGTGTGAGAGATAGGGAATCCCAGAGAGTCCCCGAGTGTATGTGATGGAATCCCAGAGACTCCCCGAATGTGTGCGAGAGGTAGGGAATCCCAGAGAGTCCCCGAATGTGTGTGAGAGATCGGGAATCCCAGACAGTCCCCGAATGTGTGCGAGAGATAGGTAAACCCAGAGTTTGTTTGAGAGATTGGGAATCCCAGAGTGCCAGAGTTTGTTTGAGAGATTGGGAATCCCAGAGTGTCCCGGAGTGTGTGTGAGAGTAAGTGAATCCCAGAGTGTGTGAGGGAGGTATGGAATCCCCGAGTGTCCCGAGTGTGTGTGAGTGATAGGGAATCCCAGAGTGTGTGTGAGAGGTAGGGAATCCCAGGGTGTCCCGGATTGTGTGTGAGAGATAGGGAATCCCAGAGTGTGTGAGGGAGGTATGGAATCCCCGAGTGTCCCGGAGTGTGTGTGAGTGATCGGGAATCCCAGAGTGTGTGTGAGAGGGAGGGAATCCCAGGGTGTCCCGGATTGTGTGTGAG
>NW_025128663.1:0-1117 GCF_004010195.1 Chiloscyllium plagiosum | reverse complement strand
CGATAATCCTTTAAATCAAGGCTTCCTTCGATGGAGTGACATATCAAGGGGCCTTAGCAACACTGGAATCAATGGTATCAGAGGCAAACTCCCTGCTGGCTAGAACCATACCTGACACGTAGGAAGATGGTCATGCTTGATGAAGGTCAGTCAACGCAGCTCCAAGTCTGTATGAGTCCCTCGAGCAGTGGCCGAAAACGTCTTCAGGGGTGCTTCATCAACGTCCTTCCCTCTATTAAAAGGTCAAAAGTGCCCAAACAAATCTGATTCGAACTCACACCAAACTCCCATCCATCTGTCATTCATGTGCACCCCGATGTATATTGCTGTTTTGTCTGGCAATGCCTTTATTTTAACATTCTCAAACACTTTACCTTATCTGTCCATTAAACGTCCCTCGTTCTCTCTGTTGATTAACAAAACGCCTGCCAGTTGTTCGTAATTAAAATTGTTTTCTCCATGTGCGTTCCTTCTCAAACAATGAGCTTCGCATTCAACCACGCCATTCGCGCGCACACACTCACACTCTCTCTCTCTCTCTCTGTCTCTGATGAACACACGCACACACGCGCGCGCGCAGAGAGAGCAAACCTTCCCATTGGGGACAGTAATCTGATGCGAGTATAGTTAGCATATGATAGTAAAGTTTGCAATACTCTCATGCTGGTGTGTCAGGCTATTGATCACCTGGTATGTCCCATATGATGGTCCATGGACAGGCGTGTTTCAGAAGTTATGAAGCACATACTTGTAACTTTGTCTGTACCTGTCGTTGCCCCTCTCAGGTGCTCTTGCGATCAGTAACACGAGGAAGCCCACTGAGTAAAGGACCAGGCATCTAAATTGTGTGACAATGCTGTCAATTTTTTAATAAAAGGTTCTGTTCTTCTTTTTTTTAAGTAAGAGATCTTAAAGGCCAAAGTGCCTACTGAAAACGGCTCAAGTAAATAACTTACGAGGCTTTAAGATTTTTAATAAATCATAGGAACAATAGCCAGCTGGCACAGACCAGGCTTTC
Source organism: Chiloscyllium plagiosum (assembly GCF_004010195.1). Lineage (NCBI taxonomy): Eukaryota > Metazoa > Chordata > Chondrichthyes > Orectolobiformes > Hemiscylliidae > Chiloscyllium > Chiloscyllium plagiosum. The sequence continues at coordinate 99 of NW_025128663.1, read as the reverse complement.
TAGTGTTTTCCTTGTAACAGTAACAGTTACCAGTGGCTTAGGGTCCGAGAAGGGTTGGAAGTTTTCGTAAATGATCCCTAACTGCTATTGTCTCTGTAA
>NW_025128662.1:0-1117 GCF_004010195.1 Chiloscyllium plagiosum | reverse complement strand
TATTCTCTATAATATTCAAAGCGACTGCTATTCTCTACAATACACACAGGGACTGCTATTCTCTATAATATACACCGCGACTGCTATTCACTACAATACACACAGGGACTGCTATTCTCTATAATATAGACAGCGACTGCTATTCACTACAATACACACAGGGACTGCTATTCTCTACAATACACACAGGGACTGCTGTTCTCTACAATACACTCAGGTACTGCTGTTCTCTACGATACACACAGGGACTGCTATTCTCTATAATATTTTCAGGGACTGCTATTCTCTATAATATACACAGGGACTGCTCTTCACTACAATACACAAAGGGACTGCTGTTCTCTACAATACACACAGGGACTGCTATTCTCTATAATACACACAGGGACTGCTGTTCACTATAATATACACAGGGACTGCTATTCTCTATAATATACACAGGGACTGCTATTCTCTATAATATACACCGGTACTGCTATTCTCTACAATACACACAGGGACTGCTCTTCTCTGTAAAATACACAGGGACTGCTGTTCTCTATAATACACACAAGGACTGCTGTTCACTACAATACACACAGGGACTGATATTCTCTACAATGCACACAGGGACTGCTATTCTCTAAAATACGCACAGGGACTGCTGTTCTCTACAATACACACAGGGACTGCTGTTCTCTACAATACACACAGGGACTGCTCTTCAGTACAATACACACAGGGACTGCTATTCTCAACAATACACACAGGGACTGCTATTCTCTATTATACACACAGGGGCTGGTATTTTCTACAATACACACAGGGGCTGCTATTCTCTACAATACACACAGGGACTGGTGTTCTCTACAATACACACAGGAACTGCTATTCTCTACAATACACACAGGGACTGCTATTCTCTATAATACACACAGAAACTGCTGTTCTCTACAAAACACACAGGGACTGCTGTTCTCGATAATACACACAGAAACTGCTGTTCTCTACAAAACACACAGGGACTGCTGTTCTCTATAATACACACAGGGACTGCAATTCTCCATGATACACACAGGGACTGCTTTTCGCAATAATATATACAGGGGCTCCTATTCTCTATAATACACGCAGGGAC
>NW_025128661.1:0-1117 GCF_004010195.1 Chiloscyllium plagiosum | reverse complement strand
GACCCACTGTGTGACAGTGTGCTACATCAATCTAACCCACTGTGTGACAGTACGCTACGTCAATCTGACCCACTGTGTAACAGTGTGCTACATCAATCTGTACCACTGTGTGACAGTGTGCTACATCAATCTGACCCACTGTGTGACAGTGTGCTATGTCAATCTGATCCTCTGTGTGACAGTGCGCTCCATCAATCTGACCCACGTGTGACAGTGAACTACGTCAATCTAACCCACTGTGTGACAGTGTGCTACATCAATCTGACCCTCTGTGTGACAGTGTGCTACGTCAATCTGACCCCCTGTGTGACAGTGTACTGCATCACTCTGACCCACTGTGTGACAGTTTGCTACGTCAATCTGACCCACTGTGTGACAGTACGCTACATCAATCTGACCCACTGTTTGACAGTGTGCTACATCAATCTGACCCACTGTGTGACAGTGTGCTACATCAATCTGACCCACTGTGTGACAGTGCGCTACATCAATCTGACCCACTGTGTGACAGTGTGCTACATCAATCTGACCCACTGTGTGACAGTGTGCTACATCAATCTGACCCACTGTGTGACAGTGTGCTATGTCAATCTGATCCTCTGTGTGACAGTGCGCTCCATCAATCTGACCCACGTGTGACAGTGAACTACGTCAATCTAACCCACTGTGTGACAGTGTGCTGCATCAATCTGACCCTCTGTGTGACAGTGTGCTACGTCAATCTGACCCCCTGTGTGACAGTGTGCTACATCACTCTGACCCACTGTGTGACAGTTTGCTACGTCAATCTGACCCACTGTGTGACAGTACGCTACATCAATCTGACCCACTGTTTGACAGTGTGCTACATCAATCTGACCCTCTGTGTGACAGTGTGCTACATCAATCTGACCCACTGTGTGACAGTGCGCTACATCAATCTGACCCACTGTGTGACAGTGCGCTACCTCAATCTGACCCTCTGTGAGACAGTGCGCTACCTCAATCTTACCCAATGTGTGACAGTGCGCTACCTCAATCTGACCCAATGTGTGACAGTGCGCTACCTCAATCTGACCCAATGTGTGACAGTGTGCTACATCACTCTGACCCACTTTGTGACAGTGCGCTACCTTAA
>NW_025128660.1:0-1117 GCF_004010195.1 Chiloscyllium plagiosum | reverse complement strand
AGCCATTTCATAACATACCATAACTAAACGCCTAAAGGACAAATGTTCACTTTAACCACTCTTTTTTCTTTTTTTTGTCGAATCTTCTGCTAAATGTCCCTATAATCTGTGCGAGTTTTTTTTTCATGTTCTTTCTTACGGTTATTTTCAGCACTGCTGTGGCATTCTGTGGACCGAGAAAGCTTTCCAAATCTTCCAGTTTCATGCTGATTTTAACCACTTTGTATGCCTTCTCCTTGAATTTGATAGTCTCCCTTATTTCTTTACACAACCATGCCAGATTACACCTTTTCTTACTGTCCTTCCTTTACATTGGAATATAATTGTGCTCATCATTTTGAAAAATATAAGTGAAAGCTCTGCTCATCAGCTGACCCACCTTTTTTTGTCTTGAGTCGATTTAAGCCTCGTTCTATTGTAGAGCCCCTTGTACATGCACAGGAATCTGGCATTGTTTTTTAACTTCATACTCTCCGTCTGCATTCTCAATACAACCATACTGTGATCACTCCTTCCAAGCAGATCCTTAACGATTAGGTATTTGATTATTCCTGTCTCACTACAGAGGACCAGATCGACAATAGCTTGCTACCTCGCTGTTTCATTGACATATTGTTCAGGAAAACCACCACGATTAAATCCAACCACGTCCTCCTCAAGGCAACACAGATTGAGCTAGTTCGACCAATCCACATGTCGATTAAAACCCCCAAAGTTAATAACCGGCCCATTTTGACCAGCATTACATATTTCTTTGTCTATTCATTTCCCCAATGTAATCGTTTATTTAGTGGTCTACAGACTACGCCTATCAGTGAAAGTTTCTTCTTAGAATTTATAATTTCCAACAAAATGGATTCAAACTCATTCTCTATCGAACCTATACCATCTCACAGTACCACGTTGAAGTTGTCATTGAATATCAGACTCTCCTGTCTGTCCTTCAGAAAAGTCCGAAAACCCCGGATATTTAACTCCCAGTCATGACCACCCCGTAACCATGTCTCCGTAATGGCTTCTAAAACATATTAATTCATAATGATTTGTGTCATTAACTCGTCAACCTTGTTCCAATTGCTACAACCATTTGGTAAACTGTCTTCATGATAGCTTTCTT
>NW_025128659.1:0-1117 GCF_004010195.1 Chiloscyllium plagiosum | reverse complement strand
TCAGTCTCCAATCGCGATTACAGTCCCAGGGAAGGGTTACAGTGACTGTCAGAGGGAACTACACCCTGTCAGTCTCCAATCGGCGTTACAGTCCCAGGGAATGATTGCAGTGACTGTCAGAGGGAACTGCCCCCTGTCAGTCTCCAGTCGGTGTTACAGTCCCAGGAAACGGTTACAGTGACTGTCAGAAGGAACTTCACCCTGACAGTCTCCAATCAGCGTTACAGTCCCAGGGAATGTTTACAGTGACTGTCAGAGGGAGCTGCACCCTGTTAGTCTCCAATTGGCGTTACAGTGCCAGGGAACGGTTACAGTGACTGTCAGAGGGAACTGCACCCTGTCAGTCTCGAATCGGCGTTACAGTCCCAGGGAACGGTTACAGTGACTGTCAGAGGTAACTGCACCCTGTCAGTCTCCAATCGGCGTTACCGTCCCAGGGAACGGTTACAGTGACTGTCAGAGGGAACTGCACTCTGTCCGTCTCCAATCGGCCTTACAGTCCCAGGGAATGGTTACAGTGACTGTCAGAGGGAACTGCAATCTGTCAGTCTCCAATCGGCATTACAGTCCCAGTGAATGGTTACTGTGACTGTCAGAGGGAGCTGCACCCTGTCCATCTCCAATCAGCGTTACAGTCCCAGGGAATGGTTACAGTGACTGTCAGTGGGAACTGCACCCTGTCAGTCTCCAATCGGCGTTACAGTCCCAGTGAATGTTTACAGTGACTGTCAGTGGGAACTGCACCCTGTCAGTCTCCAATCGGCGTTACAGTCCCAGTGAATGGTTACAGTGCCTGTCAGAGGGAACTGCACCCTGTCAGTCTCCAATCAGCGTTACAGTCCCAGGGAACGCGAACAGTGAGTGTTAGAGGGAACTGGACCCTGTCCGTCTCCAATCGGTGTTACAGTTCCAGTGAATGGTTACAGTGACTGTCAGAGGTAACTGCACCCTGTCCGTCTCCAATCAGCGTTACAGTTCCAGGGAACGGTTACAGCGACTGTCAGCGGGAACTGTTGTCTGTCCGTCTCCAATCGGCGTTACAGTCCCAGGGAATGGTTACAGTGACTGTCAGAGGGAACTGCACGCTGTCAGTCTCCAATCAGTGTTAAAGTCCCAG
>NW_025128658.1:0-1117 GCF_004010195.1 Chiloscyllium plagiosum | reverse complement strand
CTAATTAGACAGTGATCACTATCCCCTAATTACTCAGTGATCACTGCCCTCTAATTATACAGCGATCACTGTCCCCTAATTACACAGTGATCCCTGCCCCTAATTACACAGTGATCGGTGCACCCTAATTATACAGCGATCACTGCCCCCTAATTACACAGCGATCACTGCCCCCAATTATACAGCGATCACTGCCCCTAATTACACAGTGATCACTCTCCCCTAATTACACAGTGATTACAGCCCCCTAATTATACAGTGATCACTGCCCTCTAATTATACAGTGCTCACAGCCCCCAAATTATACAGTGATCAATGCCCCCTATTTACACAGTGATTACTGCCCCCTAATTATTCAGTGATCACTGTCCCCTAATTACACATTGACCCCTGCCCCTAATTACACAGTGATCACTGCCCTCTAATTATACAGCGATCACTGCCCCTTAATTATACAGTGATCACTGCCCTCCAGTTATAAAGCAATCACTGCCCCCAATTTCACAGTAATCACTGGCCCCTAATTACACAGCGATCACTGCCCCCTAATTATACAGTGATCACTGCCCCCTAATTACACAGTGATCACTGCCCTCTAATTATACAGCGATCACTGCCCCTTAATTATACAGTGATCACTGCCCTCCAGTTATACAGCAATCACTGCGCCCAATTTCACAGTAATCACTGCCCCCTAATTACACAGCGATCACTGCCCCCTAATTATACAGTGATCACTGCCCCTAATTACACAGTGATCACTGCCCACTAATTATACAGTGATCACTGCCCCTAATTACAAAGTGATCACTGCACCCTTATTATGCAGTGATCACTGCCCCCTATTTATACAGTGATCACTGCCCATTAATTATACAGCGATCACTGTCCCCTAATTACACAGCGATCCCTGCACCTAATTATGCAGCGATCACTGCCCCTAATAACACAGCGATCACTGCCCCCTAATTATACAGTGATCACTATCCCCTAATTACACTGTGACCACTGTCCCCTAATTACACATTGATCCCTGCCCCTAATTACACTGTGATCACTGCCCACTAATTATACAGTGATCACAGCCCTCTAATTATACAGCGATCACTGTCCCCTA
>NW_025128657.1:0-1117 GCF_004010195.1 Chiloscyllium plagiosum | reverse complement strand
AGACCCCTGAGCCCTGACAAAAATCCTTGTAAACTTCTTCTGCACTTTTTCCCGTTTAATAACTGAAACCGACAGTACATTCATCACATTTCCACTATTTCCCCACGGCACTGGAACCGACGTGACAACGCCAATGAATTACAAGCCATGATCGATAATTAACTCCTTTACAACAATCCCGTTTTCATCGTTTGTTCCATGGTGCAGGTATCCTTGTCTCTTTCTGGTTGCTTGGTTAATTAAAACCTTGTACTCATACAAAACAAATCTGTAGCTTAATTGTTCCTGGAAAATGTGCCATGCTTTTCAGACTTTTAAAAATAAACAAAATCTCTCTCCACAGTCGCCACGCTAACATGGACTTGGCTGTGTCTCAGTATTTTTTTCCAGTCACAGTGATATTTGAAATATTCGCCCACGGACAGAATACTCACCTTTCCTTCCACATGAAAAGATCAATGATATTCAGATCGGCACGGATCAAGTAACTATCAAAACTGAACATGAAGTTCAATTTGAATTTCTCATCCGCAAATCCGCCATTTCAGAACCGTACAGAGAAAACAAGATACCACCGTTAATACCGGATGGATCTTTATAAGACAATGATAGTATTAAATTGTAGTTTCCTTGTTGCCCCAAAGCTTTAAATCTCAGTCTCACAATTCCTCTCTCAACTTGTTAACTGAAGACCAAACCAATCTCCTCACTCATTTCTCCACCCCCAGTTCTCACACTCTCTCTCCTCTCCTTGGATTCAGCTTCCTAGCTCTTGCCTGCAGGCGAAGAACCAAAAAAAAGGGGGTAGCACGATGGCACTGCTGCCCCACAGCACTAGGGTCCCAGGTTCGATTCCAGCCTTGGGTGACTGTCTGTGTGGAGTTTGCACATTCTCCCCGTGTCTGCGTGGGTTTCCTCCGGGTGCTGCGGTTTCCTCCCACAATCCAAAGATGCTCAAGTCAGGTGAATCGACCCCGAAGGGCCTGTTGCCACACTGTAGGAAATCTAATCTAATCAAGTCTATTACTCTGAATCAGAGCCTCCTGGGTGTTGGTGAATCCTCCTCCCACCTCCTAGGGTTTCTTTCCTGGTCAGACCCAAACTGATTTTTTTTTCC
>NW_025128656.1:0-1117 GCF_004010195.1 Chiloscyllium plagiosum | reverse complement strand
GAGGTGTGGCTTTGTTAGTCAAGGACAGTATTATGGTGGCAGAAAGGACGTTTGAGGACTTGTCTACTGAAGTAGTATGGGCTGAGGTTAGAAACAGGAAAGGAGAGGTTACCATGTTGGGAGTTTTCTATAGGCCTCCGAATAGTTCCTGAGATGTGGAGGAAAGGTTAGCATGGGGAGAGAGTGACAAGTAGTCGTTATGGGGGAATCTTTAACTTTCCAAATATTGATTGGGAATACCATAATTTAAGTATTTTAGGTGGGTCAGTTTTTGTCCAATGTGTGCAGGAGGGTTTTCCTGACAAAGTATGCAGATAGACCAACAAGGGCGAGGCCACATTAGATTAGACTGAGTAATAAACCAGGCCAGGTGTTAGATTTGGAGGTAGGTGAGCACTTTGGTGATAATGACCACAATTCGGTTATGTTTACTTTAGTGATGGAAAGGGATAGGTATATACCGCAGGGCAAGAGTTATAGCTGGGGGAAAGGCAATTATGATGCAACTAGGCAAGATTTAGGATGCATAGATTGGGGAACGAAACTGCAGGGGATGGGCACAATTGAGATGTGGAGCTTATTCAAGGAACAGCTACTGCATGTACTTGTCAGGCAGGGAGGATGTGGTCGGGTGCGGGAGCCATGGTTTACTAAGGAAGTTGAATCTCTTGTCAAGAGGAAAAAGAAGGCTTATGTTAAGATGAAATGTGATGGCTCAGTTAGAGCGCTTGAGAGTTAGCCAGGAAAGACCTAAAGAGAGAGCTAAGAAGAGCCAGGAGGGGACATGAGAAGTCATTGGCAGATAGGATCAAAGAAAAGCTTTCTATGGGTATATGAAGAATAAAAGAATGACTAGAGTAAGATTAGGGCCAATCAAGCATATTAGTGGGAAGTTGTGTGTGGAGTCGGGGAGAAAGGGGAAGCGCTAAATGAATACTTTTCGTCTGTATTCACACCAGAAAAAGACAATGTGGTCAAGGAGAATATTGAGAAACAGACTACTAGACCAGATGGGATTAAAGTGCATAAGGAGGAGGTGTTAGCAATTCTGGAAAGTGTAAAAATAGATAAACCCCCTGGGCCAGATGGGATTTATCCTCGGATTCTCTGGGAAGCC
>NW_025128655.1:0-1117 GCF_004010195.1 Chiloscyllium plagiosum | reverse complement strand
CCATTGTTCCTCCCATGTTTACATTTCCCACTACTCTAAACCTGGCTGTTTACCTCTGGCTTCATCCGGCATTGGGCATAACAAAGTACAAGTTTTGCTTGGCCATTTCATCACATCCTGCTGTGGTCCACTGTTATATATCCTCCTCCACTGCCATCTGCTTCTTTGCTTGCGAAGCAACATTTCCTTCCATACTGAGCCTGTTTACCTCTTGATTGTGTTTTTTTTTAAACAGAAACAGATGCTTGTAACTGTGTGTACAAGCCATATCCAGCTTAACCTACACCCACTCCCCTCACAGCACCTTATCTATTTGTCTGGAACATCTCCCATTGTTTGCAGGCACATTTCATTCTTGTGTGCACATTTTAGCTAATGCAAAAGCAATTATATATTTCCTTTACATAGTTTTCATTCTTGTTAACTCAGCTCTTGGCTGAACAATTATACACTAGTGTGAGTTCATTTACCTTACATAAGTAATTATGATTGCCGAAGTAACACTGCTTTACCTATATCCCACACCCTTCAAGCCACTCATCATCCTGACTTAGAAATATACTGACACTCCTTAACTATCACTGGCTCAAAATCCAGGAACTCCACCCAAGGGCACTGAGGGTCAACCTACAGCAGACATACTGCAGTGGTTCAAGAAGGCAGCCCACTACCACCTATTCAAAGGTAACTAGGTATGAACAATAATGCTGGCCCAGCAGCGACACCCACATCCCCTACATTTTTGTTTTCCGTAATCACAGATGAGCAGGGATTTCCTGCAACTGTCGATTAAAGTAATTGCTTTGAATCCAGTCTCCATTGCAATAGCAGGTGAAGCCAGTCTGGATAATCTTGGTGTCAGATTTGACTCTGAGAGGAGCTCCGAGCCTCACAGGGCTGTTCTCTCTGAGACTGAGCCGTTCCATTTTGAATTGCCCGCGATCCAAAGACTCGTGCACAGTGGCCCGCCATACCGCGCCTGCGCAACGACACATTGGCCGGGAGATGCGCGCCTGCGCACGACACCAGGCCGGTAATCCCACATCTGCGCGATGACACCGCGGTCAGGCCGTAGCGCCTGCGCAACGACAACGGGCCGATCATCCCACGCCTGCGC
>NW_025128654.1:0-1117 GCF_004010195.1 Chiloscyllium plagiosum | reverse complement strand
TGTCCCATTTATTGAATGGGATGATAACCAGATGTTTGGTGCAGCTATTAATCCCAAGGACAATAGTATACTCCCAAAACGTATTCCACTGAATAGTAATGAGAGGATCGTTGTGTGGTTTTTCGGGGCAGCATTTGCATGTAATTTGATTTCAGTAACATTCAGGTATTTTATATGATTTAGGAAATAATTAATAACACTGAGATACTTTACATGTTTTAGGAACTGATTGATAAACGGGTGTTAAAGATCTTATTTAAAATCACCAAAATTTTGAAGTTGACGAGAATTCCTTGGTTGAACACATTGAAACCATCCAGCAATAAGTGAGATACATCGAATGAATAAACTCCGATATTGTCAAAGCATTTCAATTTTGCATTCAACATGAAAATGTGATAATTAAAAACAAATTTCCGACAATTCATGAATTTAACAATAATTAGAAATTTAATTTGACAAACGGACACAACAATATTTCGACGAACTACAATATGCAGTGACACGTGCAGGTAATCTGCTTTCTGGGGAATAATAGGAAATGGTATTTATTTATTTTACTGAAGAAGAAATTGATTTTCTTTTCATTTCATGGCATTACTCTGACTTCTTCATCTACCACTGCAGGGTTTGGAAATATTTTCCAGGAATTTGGAACAAGCAGAAGTAGACACATACTTTTTTTGGTTACCCAGAGAAAATAAAAAACAAATACAGTAAGTATTGGGAAAAAAAACAATAGATACAAGGACATCGAATTTTTTATTGAAATGCAATTCAATGTATGCCGATAAACTTTCTACTCAACTTTTAGACTTGCTCTGACACACCTCTGTTGAAGGTGGGAATTGAACCTCGGGCCTCCTGGTCTAGTAGCAGAGACACTACCAGAGCTCCCATCATAATGTTCCCACCCAGGAAGGGCAGGACTGTAATCACGTGCTTACTGTGGTTACTCAAATGGAAACTAATCAGATGTTTATTATGGCAATTGGACTGGGAATTAATCAGATAGTTCCTGTGTGTAATGGGTTGAAGATGAAACATTAATTTTCAATAATGAAGCAAGATTGGTCTTAATTATATAGGAATCTCATGATAATTCATGGAAAGACAA
>NW_025128653.1:0-1117 GCF_004010195.1 Chiloscyllium plagiosum | reverse complement strand
TCAATCCCTGTCACTGACTGAGGTTCAATCCCTTTCACTGACTGAATCTCTATACCTGTCACTGACTGAGATTCAATCACTGTCACTGACTGTGATTCAATTCCAGTCACTGGTTGAGATTCAATACCTGTCACTGACTGAGGTTCAATCCCTGTCACTAACTGAGATGCAATTCCTACCTTTGACTGAGATTCAATCCCTGGAACTGACTGAGATTCACTTCCTTTAACTGACGGGGATTCAATCCCTGTCACTGACTGAGGCTCAATCCCTGTCACTAACTGAGATTCAATCCCTGTCACTGAATGAGATTAAATCCCTGTCACTGACTGAGATTCAATCCCTGTCTCTGACTGACATTCAATCCCTGTCACTGAATGAGATTAAATCCCTGTCACTGACTGAGGCACAATCCCTGTCACTGATTGAGGTTCAATCTCTGTCACTGAAAATGATTCAATCCCTGTCACTGACTGAGGTTCAATCCCTGTCACTGACAGAAACTCAATTCCTGTCACTGACTGAGATTCTATCCCTGTCACTGACTGAGGTTGAATCCCTGTCAATGAATGAGGCTCAATCCCACTCACTGACTGAGATTGACTCCTTGTCACTGACTGAGATTCAATCACTGTCACTGAATGAGGTTTCGTCCCTGTCACTGTCTGTGGGTCAATCCTGTCACTGACTGTGATTCAATCCCTGTAACTAACTGAGATTCAATCCCTGTTACTGTCTGAGATTAAATTCCTGTCACTTACTGAGATTCAATTCCTTTCACTGACTGAGATATAATCCCTGTCACTGACTGAGGTTCAATCACTGTCACTGACTGAGATTAAATCCCTGTCACTGACTGAGATTCAATCCCTGTCTCTGACTGACAATCAATCCCTGTCACTGACTGAGGTTCAATTCCCATCACTGACTGAGATTCAATCCCTGTCACTGAATGTGATTAAATCCCTGTCACTGACTGAGGCTCAATCCCTGTCACTGATTGAGGTTCAATCTGTGTCACTGAAAATGATTCAATCCCTGTCACTGACTGAGGTTCAATCCCTGTCAAAGACTGAGGCTTAATCCCTGTCACTGACTGAGGCTCAATCCCTGCCAC
>NW_025128652.1:0-1117 GCF_004010195.1 Chiloscyllium plagiosum | reverse complement strand
GAGGCATTTGGATGGGTATATGAATAGGAAGGGATATGGGCCAGGTGGTGGCAGGTGGGACTAGATTGGGTTGGGAGATCTGGTCGGCATGGACGGGTTGGACCGAAGGGTCTGTTTCCATGCTGTACATCTCTATGACTCACTGATGCAATGCCTTTTGCTCACACTAGCCCCATATCTCTTTTCATGACTGGTATGCAGACATCTGTCAATTTGTACTTTAAGCATACTTAGTAACTGAGCTTCCACAGCCCTCTGGGTATAGAATCCCTAAGATTCATCCCTCTGAGTAAGAAGAAATTGCCCTTATCACGGAGCTAAGTGAATTCCCCCTTAGCTTTAAATTGTGTCTCTGCGCTTGTGTCTAAGTCCAGACCTGCATCCTGTTTTAAGTATTTTGTAGATTTCAATCAGATCACCTCCCGTTCTTCAAAATCCCAGAGAATTCAGGCTCAGTTTATCAAATCTCTCTTCATTGGGCAGTCCTGTCATCCCCAGAATAAGTCTGATGAGCCTTTGTTGAAGCCTCTCTGTTAATTATAATTTCCTGAGATAAGGAGACCAAACTGCATACAGTATTCCAGGTACAGTCTAAACCAAGCTCCTATATAATTGAACTAAGGTTTCATTACTTCTGTACTCAAATCCTCTTGCAATAAAGGCTAACATTAACCTTTCTAATAGCTTTCTTCACCTGCACATGAGCCTTCTGTGACTTATTTAACAAGGATCTCAGGTTCTCTTTGTACATCTAAACTTTCCATCCTCTTACCATTTCAGAAGCACAGGTACTCAATATTTAAGAAATTACAGTAACATTATGTTGGACAAGGACACAGAAACATGGAACAGGTGTAGGCCATTTGGCACTGCTTAGAGATGAAAAAAAACTGCAAATGCTGGAATCCAAAATAGACAGGTAGGAGGCTGGAAGAACACAGCAAGCCAGACAGCATCAGGAGGTGGAGAAGTCGACGTTTCAGGTGTAATCCTTCTTCAGGACTGAAGATGGGTGTCAGGGGAGCTGCAGATAAAGGGAGTGGCTGGGGCAGGGTGGTGAAGTGGGTCAGGTGAAGACAGGTAAAGAGTGTGACCTGGTTGGTTAACGGAAGGAATG
>NW_025128651.1:0-1117 GCF_004010195.1 Chiloscyllium plagiosum | reverse complement strand
TGAATTCTACGCCCAAAAGACAAGGAACAGAGAGCCTTACAGCACAGGAACCGTCCTTTGGCCCTGCAAGCTGCATGCATCCAGACACTCTCTCTAAACCTGCTGTTTATTTACTAAGCATCTATTTCCTTAGTACATGACCATTCATGTGTCTGTCCAGGTACATTTCACAGACCACTCTTATTCTCGTCCCACTACCTCCACTGGCAATGCATTCCAGGCACACTCCACCATCTGTGTGAAGAATTCTCCACTTATATATCCCTTAAACGTTTCTATTCTCGAAACCCCTAGAACTCCCCGAATGTTGTTTCTCCGTAGAAGGTGCCTGAGAGGCAGAACTTTTTCCAGTAACACAATTCAAGATTAGTTGATATAAAGTATGATGAAGCACAGTTGGGTTGGTTGGGCCAGGAGAAATTTATTGCTTTTGTTGATGTGCATTATTAAACAATGGATCAAACTCACTGTCGAGGAACTGAAGGGCAAAGAATAATACAATCAGAGAGTTTTGCAGTACAGAAGGGCACCATGTCTGCACCGACTCCAGAAAGAGCTCCCCAGGTAGTACCACTGACCAGCCCTGTCACAGTCGTCCCCTAAACTCATTCCTTTCAAACATTTATTCAAATCTCTTACGAAACATTCTATGTAACCTACCTCCAACACTTTCCCAGGCAATGGATTCTAACGCATAACATTTCTCTGTGTAAAGACGTGTCTCTTCATCTCACTCCTCACTGTCTTGCTCACAATATTGAAGTTACGACCACACGTCACTGACATACTAATTAGTCGAAAAAAAAATTTTTTTTACATGGTTAAAGTTATACATAATTTAATTAACGCATTAAGATCACTTCTTTGACTCCCCGGCTTCAAGGAAAACAAGACCAGTGTCTCCGATTTTTTTCTTGTATCTAAACACATTTATTTCTGGTACGATTGTACGAAACCTCCTTTGTACTCTCTCCAGGGCTTCAACATCTCCCCTTAAGCTAGGCGCTATAATTGAAAACGATACTCCAAACGTCGCCTCACCAATGATTTATAGCGATATAGCATCGTTTCCTTGTTTTTATATTTTATATCCGTGTTCACAAATTCAAGGATCCTG
>NW_025128650.1:0-1117 GCF_004010195.1 Chiloscyllium plagiosum | reverse complement strand
GCTGAGCTTTGTAAAAAAAAAATTATGAGGTTTGCAGCCAGCTTGTCTCCGTTTGAATTTTGCTGAAAATGTGTTGCTGGAAAGGTGCAGCAGGTCAGGCACATTCAAGGAGCAGGAGAATCGACATTCCTGAAGAAGGGCTCATGCCCGAAACGTCGATTCTTCTGCTCGTTGGATTCTGCCTGACCTGCTGCGCTTTTCCAGCAACATATTTTCAGGTCTGATCTCCAGCATCTGCATTCCTCACTTGCTCCTCTGTTTGAATTTTGCAAACATTCAACTCGACCTTGCAACAGTCGAACTCAGCGAAAGTTGAAGAACTATTATGTCCAAGACCAGGGGATGAGAGAATAGCAACTTGAGCTTTCCCAGTCTATGCCCTTGAGACCGTGATAAGAAACAATATAAGGCAAGTATCTGAACAATGCTCAGATACCACTTACATTGAGGCTTTCAGCTGAATGTACTGCGGTCTAATCTGCAGAATTTAAATAAAGCTTCTTTCTTCGCTCTTGATAACAGTTGAGTTAAGTCGTTTGAATTTCCACGTCAGGACCAGTTGCTGCAGAATGTTACAAGGATAGGTAATGGTTGTCAGTACATGTGCAGGTGCTGAAGAACTTTAGACGGCGATGGCTTGTACGAAGGTGGTGGGCAATGTAACACTTTTAGGTACTGGTGATATTCTCCACATATGGAGTGGTGGAGGTGCTCCAGAATGTTGCAGGAATAGAGAATGGTGAAGATGGATGAGACGTTTGCAAAGATCGGCAGCGTGTGCAGGTGGTTATGATTGTTACAGGAATCGCGAGTGGGTGTAGGTGCTGGAGAATGTCACAGGGACAGTGAGTGTCAGCAGGTGCTGGAGAACGAGATAAGGACAGGTGGTGGGTGTGGCTGCTTCAGAATATTGAAGCAATAGGGAACAGCTGAAGTTACTGGAGAATGTGATAGGAATAGAGAGTGTGTGCAGGTACGGGACAATGTTACAGGGACTGGGAGTGGGTTCAGGGGCTCCAGAAGATTAAAGTAACAGGGAGTGGGTGTAGGTTTTATAGAATGTGACACAGGTGGGGAATTGTTCGGGGCTGGAGAATATTAGAGGAATAGGCGTGTT
>NW_025128649.1:0-1117 GCF_004010195.1 Chiloscyllium plagiosum | reverse complement strand
TTCTCATGAACATGAAGATTTTCCTCTCAGAGTAATGGGCACAACTTTCCAAATGTGTTTTTTAAACAAGTGAAAAACTCCTTTGAATCTGCTTTAGAAATTAGATAATGTCGAATAGATGTCTTAATATTGCAGCTTCCTTTCAGTTATTGTTGTGAGGAGGCTTTCGTTAGCACAGCCACCGAACTGTTGCCGACGTCTAATTTCCACTCATAGTGTGTTAGTGCACCCCAGTGGTCCTCGTGGTGCAGGAACACTAACATTTTTATTTCAGAGAGCGTTACAGGATTCTGAACATGTGACAGTGAAGGGACAATGGTTTCGATTCAAGTCAGGATGCAATATAACCTTGGAGATTATATTCTTCACCAATCGATGCTCACAAGCTATGGAAATGGTGAGAATATTTTCTGTTTTCAAGAATTAAAGTGATAGAGTCTTATGGAACACAAACAGGCCATTCAGCGCAACATGTCTACACCAGCTAGAAAACACCAAACTACATTCATGGAAGTTACCTCAAGATGCATGGCCAATTCGGCTCTGGCATTTTGTGCTCATTCAGTTGCTGATTAAATGCTGCATTAACATGTATTATTCGTGACCTGGGCTGTCAATTGGCATTTTATTTCAATGTATTCACGAAATGATTTCTGAAAATGGATCACACTACTTCAAAGTTCGCATCAAGTTCATCAGGTCAATAAACATGGTTACATTGTTCAATTATAATTAGGAAATTGGATTATTCAAAAATTCATTTAGGATTTTAATGGAGCTGGTCCAACATTAATTGCAGTTGAGAAGGTCCAGTCCAGTTGGTGTTGGCCCATCCAAGTGGCTGTTGGGAGGGAGTGCCAGCTGTGCATCTTATGTGCCAGTTTATCTGGGAGTAAGTATTACTGGTGGTGGACGTCGTGTTTAAAAAGCTGTATTGTGATGAACAACTGGCAGAAAAACACAGGAAAACTGACTCTTTGTCAAAGCGAATATTTGGCAAGGAATGCATTATTCTGCAGAGAAATAACAACCTTACAACTAGAAGGCTATATAACAATGAGGGAAAGTTTGTTTCTATGTTATCGGTGTCCTTAAAATAATGGTGTCAAACAGCTGG
>NW_025128648.1:0-1117 GCF_004010195.1 Chiloscyllium plagiosum | reverse complement strand
CCTGGGATTGAAGTGTTCCGAGGCGGAAGATGAAGCATTCTTCCTCCAGGCATCGGGTGGTGAGGAAGTGGCGGTGGAGGAGGCTGAGGACCTGCATGTCCTCGGCAGAGTGGGAGGGGAAGTTGAAATGTTGGGCCACAGGGCAGTGTGGTTGATTGGTGCGAGTGTCCCTGAGATATTCCCTGAAGCGAGCTGCGAGGTATAACCCTTCATCAGGAATTCTTCCTCCATTCTTGAAGAAGGTTTATACCCACAACACTGACGTTTCCACCTCCTGATGCTGCCTGGCTTGCGGTGTTCTTCCAACCTCTTTCTTGTCTACTTTGGATTCCTGCATCTGCAGTTTTTGTCTCTAACTATTCTAATTATAGTTTGATTTTCTGACCAAATTCCTTTCTCACAAACTTGATTGAGTTTTTTGAGGAAGTAACAAAGAGGATTGATGAGGGCAGAGCGGTAGATGTGATCTATATGGACTTCAGTAAGGCGTTCGACAAGGTTCCCCATGGGAGACTGATTAGCAAGGTTAAACCTCATGGAATACAGGGAGAACTAGCCATTTGGATACAGAACTGGCTCAAAGGTAGAAGACAGAGGGTAGTGGTAGAGGGTTGTTTTTCAGACTGGAGGCCTGTGACCAGTGGAGTGCCACAAGGATTGGTGCTGGGTCATCTACTTTTTATCATTTACATAAATGATTTGGATGTGAGCATAAGAGGTACAGTTAGTAATTTTGCAGGTGATACCAAAATTGGAGGTGTAGTGGACAGCGAAGAAGGTTACCTCAGATTACAACAGGCTCTGGACCAGATGGGCCAATGGGCTGAGAAGTGGCAGATGGAGTCTAATTCAGATAAATGCAAGGTGCTACATTTTGGGAAAGCAAATCTTAGCAGGACGTATACACTTAATAGAAAGGTCCTAGGGAGTGTTACTGAACAAAGAGACCTTGGAGTGCAGGCTCATAGCTCGTTGAAAGTGGAGTCGCAGGTAGATAGGATAGTGAAGAAGACGTTTGGTATGCTTTCCTTCATTGGCCAGAGTATTGAGTACAGGAGCTGGGAGGTCATGTTGCAGCTGTATCTTATCGGAAAGATGTTGTGAAACTTGAAAGGGT
>NW_025128647.1:0-1117 GCF_004010195.1 Chiloscyllium plagiosum | reverse complement strand
TTCCTCCATGAAGATAGATGCAAAGTAACTGGTATATTTTCTTGGCCATTTTCCTTTTCCTCACAAAAACACTCCTCTCCCGATTGCAAATTTCCATATTTGACCTTGCTTTTATTTTGTTTCCTTTGAAATACAGATTGTAGATATATGCAGTGTTTTTGTTCCTGTTTGTCAGCATTCATGTCACTTTTTGATTTCCTTGTCAGTTTCATGGCCCTCGTTTCTGGATCGTGAATTTCTGAGAATTCTCAAACTTCCACAATGACTGAAATTCTTCTGGAGCCACATCCTATGATTAATACATTTTCGAATTTATTACGTTAAACATCATTGTGTCACTTTCCCTCTCTTTGGTGTTTGTACCTGAAATAAATTGACGTATTTTTCAGACTTTGTATTTTTATAAATCTCCCTGGTCCTGACCAGATAAATTCAGGAACACGGCAGGAGGAAGAGAAGGAATTGTGGGAGCCGTGGCTGATATTTTTGCATCAGCGCTGGCCAACCGCTGAGGTCCCGGAGGACTGGAAGGTATTGAATGCTGTGCCCTTCTCAAGAAGGGCTACAAAGAAAAACCTGGCAACTATAGACCAGTAAACCTAAAATCTATAGGAGGTAACTTACTGGAAAAGGTTCTGAGAGATAAGAAATACATGCATTTAGAAAGACAGGTTGTGATTAGGAGCAAGATTAGAGTGATGCTAGAAAAGCACAGCAGGTCAAGCAGCATTCGAGAAACAGGAAAATCCACGTTTCAGGCAAAAGCCCATCAAACTCAGCACGGCTTTGTGCATGGGAGATCATGGCTCACAAATTTGTTCGAATTCTTGACGCTGTGACCAGCAACGTTGAGGAGGGCAGGATGGTATACGTAGTTTATATGGATTCCAGTAAGGCCTTCAATAAGGTTCCACATGGTAGGCTGCTCTGGAAGGTTAGCTCGCATGAAATTGAGGGGGAGCTGCAAAATTAGATACAAATTTGTCTTGATGGTAGGAAACAGAGGGTAGTAGTGGAAGGATGCTTGTCAGATTTGAGGCCAGTGACAAGTGGAATGCCTCACGGGGTTATGCCGGGACCACAACACATTACATATATCTATGATTTAGATGGGAAT
>NW_025128646.1:0-1117 GCF_004010195.1 Chiloscyllium plagiosum | reverse complement strand
TACCAGCTCATGCTGAACATCATGCCAAACTAACAGAGTCACATCTGACAGCTCCTGTAACTGCTGAGGCTTAATAATGCCCTCGTGATATTATTACTGCATTGTTAATACGAATGTCCAGATATAATTCTGCGGACACGGGTTCAAATCCTGGCATGGCAGATGCTGGAATTTTATTTCAATAAATACCTAGAGCTGAAGAGTATAATGATGATGTTGAATCAGCTGTTGTAGTTCTGATTCACTAAAGCCTGTCAGCGAAGAAAACTGCCATAATTGTCCAGTCTGGCTGGGATGCGATTCCAGATCCAAAAATCGTGGTTGATTCTGAACTCCTCTATGGGCAATAAATAATGGACTGGGCATGAATGAATGGCTTTTTTAATCCCATTGGAACTTTCCAATTCATTTATCGATCTAAATATTCTGTAAATGTTGTAAATTTCCTTTCATTCATTCATGCCTCAGGAAGTGAATTGCACACATGAACCATCCTCTGTTTAAAAAGCCTCTCATACCTTATTTTAAATATCTCTCTTTTCACCTTAAACATTTGCCCTCTCGTCTAAAAGTCCACTTCCTTGGAGAAAAGACAGTTACCGTTAACTCTATCCGAACTCTTAATCGTCTTTATGTTTCTATCAGGTTACCTTTCAAACTCCCATGTTCGGGAGAAAATATTCTCAGCCTATCTAGCCTTTCATTATAACTCAAACCTTCCCCACTAGTAATATGCTGGTATACCTCTTCTAAACCTACTCCAGCTGAACAATTTCCTTGCGATTACTGGGCGACAAGAATTGGACGCAGTATTCCAGAAGATGCCTCACCCAATGTCCTATTCAACTTCAACATAATGTACCAACTCCTACGCTCAAAGGACTGAGCAACGAAGGCAAGATGACATTTTTTAACCATTCTGTCTATATATGAAACAAACGAACAAGAATTATGTACCTGCATCCCCGGCCACCGTGTTCCACAACACTATGCAACGCCCTATCACAAAAAGTGAAATTGGAGTAGGCTTTCACGAATTTTTGAAGGTGATTGCACAAGGGATCAAGTGGTTTCGAGGGCTTATAGATACATTCTGTTCTTGACCGTAGGTGGGAAT
>NW_025128645.1:0-1117 GCF_004010195.1 Chiloscyllium plagiosum | reverse complement strand
ACTTTCCCCATTTCCCAGCTCTATTGCAGCCTCATATGCATCCCTGCCTTCGACACTTGGCTTCTGAAAACATCATCCATATCTCTGTCTGCTCCAGTCTCAACTATTCTAATAATCGTCTCATTGGCGTCTCACTTCATACTCTCCATGAACCTCAGTTTATCCTCAACTCTGCTGCTTGTCCATCAACTCACACGAAGTCTAATTCACTTATCACCCCTATAATCGTTGACCGACATTGGCTTCTGTTATGGTAATATCTCATTTTAAAGTTCTCTTTCTTATCAGTGTCTCTCTCTGGCATCACATCTCCAATTAGTACCATTCCTCAAGTCCTTTCTCAAAGATCCCTCAAATTTGTTTTCCCTTCCAGAATTGTGCTTAAAATGAATGTTTTTCTCTCTGTTTCCCTCCTTGACTATGATTGGAGCCCCTGTACAGTTGATGGTACTGTGGCATTGCTTGTATTTTCATTCACTTCTGAATGCGTCACACGTGAAGCTTCCTGTTAGACAGGGATATCAGCAACTTTGACTCATTACTTTCACAATTATTCTCTGTCAATCCATTGAAACTCCATGTTAGTCATCGTCAGCTGATCATACTTGAACCAAATGGGAAAACCCCTTGGAGGTTTGAGAAGAATCAGGCATGAATTACAGACTTTTGGTCTGCAGGTACAAGAAGTGGTTAGGAAGGCAAATGTAATTTTCTCCTTCATTGCTAAAGAGCTTCAGTTTAAAAGCAGAGAGGTAATGTTGTAGCTGTACAAGGTGCTGCTGAGATCACATCTGCAGTACTGTGTGCAGCTTTTGTCTCCGTACTTGAGAAAGGATGTACAGGCACTGGAGGAGGTGCAGAGGAGGGTGTGTCCGGCGTTGAGGAGGGTTGATTTATGAAGAGAGACTGAGTAGATTTGGATTATATTAGTTGGAATTCAGAACAATGAGGGGGAATCTTATAGAAGCATATAAAATAATGAAGGGAATTGATCAGAAAGGAATAGACTGTATGCTTTCACAGACGTATGAAGCTAGGATAAGAGGGCACAGCTGCAAGACTAGAGGAAGCAGATTTAGGCCTAAATTGAGAAAGAATGTCTTCATCCAGAGGGTTG
>NW_025128644.1:0-1117 GCF_004010195.1 Chiloscyllium plagiosum | reverse complement strand
ACTTTATGCCTGTGGCTCATTTTTGTTCCGTTTCTTAGGGGTTTGTTTATTGGGACAACTACGTATTTTCGGTACAGC
Organism: Chiloscyllium plagiosum; assembly: GCF_004010195.1. NCBI lineage: Eukaryota > Metazoa > Chordata > Chondrichthyes > Orectolobiformes > Hemiscylliidae > Chiloscyllium > Chiloscyllium plagiosum. Next base: position 1,039 of record NW_025128644.1, on the reverse strand, counting down.
CTAATTATGTCCAGTTTGGATAGACTAAGTTCTGTCGGTATTCTATATTCTGTTCTTTGTGTTCCATTCTTTGTGGGCGGCACTGCTGCCTCACAGCGCCAGAGACCCGGGTTCAATTCCCGCCTCAGGCGACTGACTGTGGAGTTTGCACGTTCTCCCCGTGTCTGCGTGGGTTTCCTCCGGGTGCTCCGGTTTCCTCCCACACTCCAAAGATGTGCAGGTCAGGTGAATTGGCCATGCTAAATTGCCCGTAGTGTTAGGTAAGGGGTAAATGTAGGGGTATGGGTGGGTTGCGCTTTGGCGGGGCGGTGTGGACTTGTTGGGCCGAAGGGCCTGTTTCCACGCTGTAAGTAATCTAATCTAATTCTGTAGTTTTGTGAGTAACCTTATTGTCTGAAGTACAACCTGGTAGTCAACCTGGCTAACGTACTCCGGGTAATTTTCACTGTGCACTTACTGAAACTAACAGGAAAGTTATGGTCTGAGCTGCCTGCTGGAGAATGTTTTGAGTAGTCTGCCCTCGTCCATAGCATTATGCATATGCCTTTGTGGCTCTAGTGTGCGTGTAAGTATATTCTGTTGTTTACCAATGTTACTGTGTAGGTCTCTACGTGCATCTCTGTACAACGAGGCATTTGTTGTTTTGTGAGTGAGAGAACTGTCGTTGGAATTGACAATGGGTTTAAAGTGAGAATCACCCTTCAATGAGTATTGCTCCTTACACAGTCAGCGGGACGTGGATGTTTCAGAATCTCCACACGAGCTGTCCCAGTTCTCTCCGGCTCATTCCCAATGTCCTCTCCAAACGCTGGGGGTGGGTTGCGGGGGAGAGGGAACGGATATCGGGGACTCCATCACTTGGTTTGGACATTTCTGTCCATTCTTAAGCTGTTTCCCATGTAATGGCAGAAAGGAACGGAGGGTGTGAGGATGGGAGTTGGTGAACCTACCATTAGTTCTGGTATATGGGGGAGGGTGTTGGACGGGCGAGAAGTTTGGACTCAGGCAGTTGACAGTGTTGCATCCATGCAGTTTTGTT
>NW_025128643.1:0-1117 GCF_004010195.1 Chiloscyllium plagiosum | reverse complement strand
TTGTGTTGGTGGATCTTGCTCAGGCAGCTCACTTCAAATGGGAGTCCAGATACAGCAGGGCAATGGGTGGGTTCAGCAGGTCATTAGGAGGAACGGATGAATTTAACCATCTTGTGTATTTTCATCAGTCAGTGGATATTTGGGACCATGATATTTCTGAGAACAGATCACCGGGAGGGGTGTTAAATACAGGGTTCCAATGGATGATGCGCATTGTTGAATTATTTGATTGTCAAAAAGATGTGTGAGTTGTGCCATTTTTAAAATGATGCACCGTGCTGTGGTATGCAGTTTAATAGGAAAAATGCTGAGATTTGGAGTTTTTTGGCACAGGTCTCTCTCAGAGGATCAAACAACTTTGTCAAACAGGACATCTCCCACAATGCTGTTTGGTGCTATTATCATTTGATGTTCTCTGAACAATAATAGTCTATGTGAAGGTGCTCCCATATACATTAGTTTGGGGTTTTTATTTAGCCTTTGGATATGCATTTAGATATGCATTTATTTTATTATTATTGTTATTTGTTATTTTGTTGGCACTGACATTTTGGAGATGAATGCCCTGGTTATATTTTTAGGCCGATTCACTGTGAGGCCATAGTGCTACACCATGAAGTGCAGTATGCCATCAACTTTGTGAAATCTCTGTTATTGCACCTGGTCCAGAGGGCTCAGAACAGTGGAGACTGTGTGGTACAACAGGACTTTTATCTGATGACAGGCAAATTGGTCTAGCGTGACTGATGTGTGATTTAGGATATTTGATATTGCTGTGCTGCCACGAGACCCCAATCAAGACCAAGAACATCTGGCCGTACAGAGTGATAGGCAGCCCTAGTGTTGAGTCCTCCACCTGGCTTGATATTTAGCAATAAGGGACTCAGTGAGTTGGAAACTGAATCAGGGTCACCAGTTGATTAATAATCCATGAGCAGCACACGGCTAAATGAATATGAATCATCTATCGACCCTTAGATAGAAGGATGCTCTTTGTCTTGTGGTGTGGGACATCAATGCACTAATTGTAACACAGGATGTCTATCCAAACAGTGATTGTGGTTTACAGGTGAGGTGGATATTAAAGGTTACATTATGGTGCGGGCTGTTTTGCGGC
>NW_025128642.1:0-1117 GCF_004010195.1 Chiloscyllium plagiosum | reverse complement strand
GGAGGAAATGCTTGATTAGAGGAATGGAAGATATGGAGAGGAGAGGGGCTGGGAATGTTGCTAGGGGATAGGAATGGAAGCTATTTGAAGTTGAAGAATACGTGTCCGGGCTACATTGTCCACAAGCAGAGGACGAGGTGCCATTTCCCACAACCTGCAGTCAGATTCGCTGTGGCAAATAAAGAGGCTAAGGATGGTCACGTTGGAAAATGAGTAGGAAGGGGAATTACAACAGACAACGACTAGGAGGTCAGGTCGGCTCCAGCAGGCCAGGCTGAGATGTTTAGTGAAACGTGGCCTCAATTTACGCTTGCTCTCATCGATGACGAGGGGACCTCATTGGGACTACTGGATACAGTAAACTAGTTTGCAGGAGGAGCATTTGAACATCAGTTTCACCTGGAAAGGTTGTTTGTGGCCCGGGATGGAGGTGAGTGAGTGGTGGTGCGCCAATACGTTTTGCATGCCTTTCAGTCGCATGGGAAGATACCTTTGGGTTCAGGAGTGTTTACAGGCAATGTCCCCAAAACATTTGAGGAATGCATTGATACTTGACGTACACAGGAGAGGTGGCGAGAGCAAGGTATTCTTGGTGTTGTGGTCTAATTAGAGTTGTCAGAAGGGCTTAAGGATGATCGGTTGAATATAGAGACTGGTCAGCACAAGGGTGAGCACAAGGTTCAACTTATCTTTACTGTGTGTAAAGGGGTTTGGAGAGCAGTTCAATGGGGAATGGAGGAGGTGCGATCGAGTGGTCTCTGGATGACAGTGCAGAGCAACATGTTTACCAAAATGGGTGGACATCTATGATGCTTGAGAGTGGAATGTCTCCTCATCCACGCAGATTCGGTACAGGCTATGTACCGAATCTATGTTTTTAGCAAGTGTGCCATCTACCACTTCCATTGGTACACATATTGATTCTAACGGAAGACTTATGACGGAGATATTAGCTATCTCGTGCTGTTTTGGCTCCAACGACATTTTGTTCTGTGCTACTATGTCACTTCCCTCGTGTAATTTCTGTTTATATTTCAACAATTCTCTTCTCGATGCTCTATATACATGTCTACAATTTAATCACACTTTTATTTTAACGTTTTTGCACATTGTAAAG
>NW_025128641.1:0-1117 GCF_004010195.1 Chiloscyllium plagiosum | reverse complement strand
TGCAGCACAGAAACAGACCCAGAGAGATGTACACCACAGAAACAGACCCAATGAGAAGTACAACACGAAATCAGACCCATAGAGATGTACAGCAGAGAAACAGACCCATCGAGATGTACAGCACAGAATCAGATCCACAGAGATGTACAGCATGGAAACAGATCCATAGAGATGTACACCAAGAAAACAGACCCAGAGAGATGTACATCATGGAAACAGACACATAGAGATATGCAGTATGGAAACAGACACATAGAGATGTATAGCACGAAAAACAGACCCGTAGAGATGTACAGCACGAAAACAGACCCACAGAGATGTACAGCATGGAAACAGACCCATAGAGATGTACAGCACGATAAAAGACCCATATAGATGTACAGCATGGAAACAGACACATAGAGATGTGCAGTATGGAAACAGATCCGCAAGAAAACAGACCCATAGAGATGTACAGCACGAAAAACAGACTCGTAGAGATGTACAGCACGATGAAAGACCCATAGAGATGTACAGCATGGAAACAGACACATAGAGATGTGCAGTATGGAAACAGATCCGTGGAGATATACAGCACGAAAAACAGACCCACAGAGATGTACAGCACGAAAAACAGACCCACAGAGATGTACAGCACGAAAAACAGACCCACAGAGATGTACAGCACGAAAAACAGACCCACAGAGATGTACAGCACGAAAAACAGACCCACAGAGATGTACAGCCACAGAATCAGATCAACAGAGATGTACAGCACGAAAAACAGACCCACAGAGATGTACAGCATGGAAACACACCCACAGGGATGGACAGCATGGAAACAAATCCATAGAGATCCACAGCAAAGAAACAGACACGCAGTGACGTACACCACAGAAACATACCCACAGAGATAGACAGCACAGAAACAGACCCATACAGCACGAAAAAAGACCGATAGAGATGTATATCATGGAAACAGACCCACAGAGATGTCCAGCACGAAAACAAACTCATAGAGATATACGGCACGGACACAGACCCGTAGAGATGTGCAGCACAGACACAGACCCGTACAGATGTACACCACAGAAACAGACCCATTGAGATGTACAGCACAGAATCAGATCCACAGAGA
>NW_025128640.1:0-1117 GCF_004010195.1 Chiloscyllium plagiosum | reverse complement strand
GAGAATGCGTGTGTGCGTGAGGGAGGGAATGCGCATGAGCGTGAGAGAGAAAATGCATGTGTGCGCGTGAGAGAATCAATGTGTGCGAGATCGACAATGTGTCTGTGCGTGAGAGAGAGAATGCGTGTGTACATTAGGGAGAGAATGTGTTTGTGCGTGCGAGAGAGAATGAGTGTTTGCGGGAGAGAGGATGCATGCATGAGAGAGAGAGATTAACTGTTTGCGTGAGAGAAGGAATGCGTGTGTGCGTGAGAGGGGGAATGTGTGTGTAAGAGAGAGAATGGGAGCGCATGTGCGAGAGAGAGAACATGCGTGAGACACAGAGTGAGTGTGAGAGAGAGAATGCTTGAGAGAGGGAGAGAAAGCCTGTGTGCGTGAGAGAGAGAATGAGTGGGTGCTTCAGAGAGAAAAAAGCGTGAGAATGAGAGAGAATGCGTGTGTGAGAGAGAGACTGCGCATGTGTGAGTGAGAGAGAATATGTGTGTGCATGAGACAGAGAATGCGAGTGTGCGAGAGAGAGAGAATGCGTGTGTGCATTAGGGAGAGAATGCGTGTGTGCATGAGAGAGAGAATGAGTGGGTGTTTGAGAGAGAGAATGCGTGAGAATGAGAGAGAATGCGTTTGTGAGATGGAGACTGTGCGTTTGTGAGTGAGAGAGAATGCGTGTGTACATGAGAGAGAGAATGCGAGTGTGCGAGAGAGAGAGAATGCGTGTGTGCGTGAGGGAGAGAATGCTTGAGAGAGGGAGAGAATGCGTGTGTGCGTGAGAGAGAGAATGAGTGGTGTTTGAGAGAGAGAATGCGTAAGAATGAGAGAGAATGCGTGTGTGAGATGGAGACTGTGCGTTTGTGAGTGAGAGAGAATGCGTGTGTGCATAAGAGAGAGAATGCGAGTGTGCGAGAGAGAGAGAATGCGTGTGTGCGTGAGGGAGAGAATGCGTGTGTGCATGAGAGAGAGAATGTATGCGTGCGTGAGAGAGAGAATTTATGTATGCATGAGAGAGAGAATGTGTGTGTGTCGGATAGAGAATGAGTGCAGGAGAGAGAGAATAAGTGTGTGCATTGGTGAAAGAATGCGTGTATGCGTGAGGGAGAGAATGCGTGTGTGCATGAGAGAG
>NW_025128639.1:0-1117 GCF_004010195.1 Chiloscyllium plagiosum | reverse complement strand
GATTGTCACTCCCTTCCTCGGTCGTGGGAGAACAGCACCTGTCAGTGAAGAGCCGAACACACTGACTAACACCGCCACAGAGACTGATGAGCCAACGGCGTCAATGATCTCCGAACGCAAGCTTTAGTCTGCTCCTCCCCCATGGAAAATACTCCTTAATTAGCTTTACCTTTCCAAAATAAATCCTTGGAAATTCATTCTGAAGACAAGGGAATAGTCTGCTCCCACCATCTAAAGACACAACCATGACACCAGGACTGCTCCCACCATCTAAAGACACAACCATGACACCAGGAATCAGTTCTCCTCCAACCGGGACCGTGTCTCTTCCAGCCTTTCAGTGTCTTGTCTGTGACCGTGTTTTCTCATTGTCCCGGAGCTGAAATGAGATTTGACGTCCTGACGTGCACGAACGAGAATCTTTTCAATATCACAGATCAGTTCATGTCCGGCGAGCATCAGAGTCAAAGCACTGGCCTCCGCAAGCACGGAAAGATTTCGAACCTGTCTCTGCTCAGTCGAACAGTTCATTGTTAATTCGCCTCTGGATCCGCTTCCCAAGGAATATATAAAGATTCAAAAAACTCGAGACGCGGATTTCTGCTTTGCTTCTTGACAGTTTCCCCACCTGCCAATTGGCAAAATTTTCCAAGAATCTCTTCACAACCCTCTGCATTGCACTATGTCCAGGGATAAATAAATCTCACTTTGTGGAGAGTTTCCCGACTCTGGTAATGTTTTGTTTGGAGCAAAGAAGTTTAATGGGAGATTTCTTGGGAATGTTTATAATGATGTGGGCGAAAGCGGTGTGGATGGGCGCGTTGATAGTCAGGAGGAACTGTTGCCCCTGACCAGGGCAACTGACCAAAGGACGAGGAGTAAAGACGTTTAATGGAAAACACAACTTGTATCAAATAAACTCAGTGAACCCGACATATACACGATGTGTTTGTTATTTTCTGTGGATAGAGGAACAGAGCTAACGTTTTGAGTCAGATCCGTTTCTCGTTCAGAACACAAGTTTCCTGCATGTCAACAATTTAGCAGACCTGAGTTGTTGAGACGGGTTTTCTGGAGTTGCAGAGATAACTCCCATTCATGAGAGATAGAGTGGATG
>NW_025128638.1:0-1117 GCF_004010195.1 Chiloscyllium plagiosum | reverse complement strand
CTGAACCCTTTCAAGTTTCATAACATCCTTCTGTTAGGGAGGAGACCAGAATTACACACGGTATTCCAAAAGTGGCCTAACCAATGTCCTGTACAGCCGCAACATGACCTCCCAACTCTTGTACTAAATACTCTGACCAATAAAGGAATGCATACCAAGTGCCTTCTTTGCTATCCTATCGACCTGTGACTCTATTTTCAAGGAACTCTATATTTCATTTGAAAAATTGGATAGACAGGTGGAGTGTCCTGAGGCCTTGTGAGTAAAGCTAGTTCAGTCTAAGCTGTTAGGCAGAGCCAGTGAGGTATTTGCAGCGCTGTCTCATGAGTGGTCAAAAGATGATGCATATATCAAACAGACTATTTTATGTGCTTATGGATTAGTACCAGAAGCGTATTGACAGTGGTTCAGAAACGTAAAGAAGGAACCAGGACAGACTTTTGTGGAATTCTGTAGAATTAAGCATAGTAATCTTTCTGCAGCTTCTCCAGTCTCCATGCCCCTCCCTATCATGTTGAGCTGCTCCAACTCCCACAAGGTTTTCTGCCTATGTACACGATCAAGTTGATACAACCCTTCTGATTTCTGTCGTGTCCTGCAGACCCGTTTTGTGAATTCTGCTGATCACTAATACTCTCCTCTCTGTGTAAATGCCCCCAGCCATTACAATCCCCATTACTTTGCAGCCCCCACCAGACCCGAAAGCCATCGCTATCTGTGAAAGCTCCTTCAGGGCTATATCCTCCAACGTACTGAAACCCGCTCTCACCATTGCAACCCCCATTATTTCCTAACGTCGTTGAGTCTCTAAAACCATCCCTATCAGTTTAATCTACTCCACTGCATACAACACTCCCAGTCTGTGTAATCTCTTCAATTCCTTCAGTTCCTGTATACCTATGTATAGGTGTGACTGCTTTGTCGCCATTGTATCAACGTTTATATCTGCAAAAGTCTCTGCTCACTGTAGCACATCCTATGCTCATAAGTGAATCTGGCCTCTCACAAACCTCTCTATGACTCTCTCGTCCAGTCTCTACAAGCTTCCCTATCCCTGTCGTAACTTGCAGCATGTACACCACTCACACTCTCTGAAGTACATCATCTCTCCTTTCAA
>NW_025128637.1:0-1117 GCF_004010195.1 Chiloscyllium plagiosum | reverse complement strand
ATCAATGCTGACCAGATATCCGAAATGATTCTAATCCCCTTTGCCAGCATTTAGCCCACATCCCTCTGAACTCTTCCTATTCATATACCCATCCATATGTCTTTTAAATGCTGTAATTCTACCAGCCTCCACCACTTCCTCTGGCAGCTCATTCCATACATGTACCACCCTCCACATGAAAACGTTGGCCCTTAGGTCCCTTTTACATCTTTCCCCTGTCACCTTCAACCTATGCCTTCTAGTTTTCAACTGTCCCACTCCGGAGAAAAGATCTTCTCTATTCACCCTATCTATGCCCCTCATGATTTTATGAACCACAATATGGTCACCCCTCAGCCTCCAAAGTTGCAGAGAAAATAGCCTCAGCCTATTCAGCCTCTCCAGATAGCTCAAACCCTCCAGCCGTGGCAACATTGTTGTAAATCTTTTCTGAAGCATTTTAAGTTTCACAACATTTTTCCTATAGCAGGGAGACCACAATTGCACACAGTATTCCAAAAGTGCCCTAACCAATGGGCTGTACAGCTGCAACAGCTCCCAACTCCAACACTCAATGCACTGCCCAATAAAGGAAAGCATCTTCACCACACTATCGACCTGCAACCACACTTTGAAGGAACTATACTTTTTTTTGGATGAACTGGGAATCCTTCAGTTGTGAAAGATGCCATTCCATGACACCATTGGAGGAAGAGCAGGCAGCTCCCCCACCCCCTTCCCCACCCCCCCGTGCCCTGGTCAATACTTATACCCCAATCAAAATCAATAAAAATCTATTTCCCTGCTAATTATCACAATGTGTTTGGGATCTTACTGTGCACAGTCTGCTGGAAAGAGCCATTGGGGCATCCTGAGTTGGGGACAGGTGCTACACAAATTCAAGTCTTTCTTTAAGGTTGGAGCTTCCTGGTCCTGACCTTCACCTATTGTCCGTGCACTCTCACTTTCCAGGGGTCATTGAGTCATTAGGAGAAGTGACCTTGGCTGACCCTGGGGCAGTGAAACTCTTTGTAGCCTCACCCTTGACCTCAGCCCATTGGTGTGCAGCAAGGTTTGAAATGTAATCTGGAACCTTCCACATGGGCACCCAATGAAGTGTGTGGATCCAAGTCTGCTC
>NW_025128636.1:0-1117 GCF_004010195.1 Chiloscyllium plagiosum | reverse complement strand
GCTTCTCAATCCCATTCTCCCACTTTCTACCTGCAAACCTTGATGTCCTTTACAATCAAGAACGCATCTGTTTCACTCTGGAATATACTCAATGACCTGGCCTCGACAGCCTTCTGTGGCAGTGAATTCCATAGATTGACCACTTTTCCTCCTTATCTCTGTTCTAAAGATCTCCTCTTTACTCTGTACCCACGGGTCCTAGTCTCTCCTCCCATTGGAAAATCTTCCCAAAATCCACTCTGTCCAGACCATTCTGTATTCTGTAAGTTTCCTTTCGTGGGACGGTGGCACAGTGGTTAGCACTGCTGCCTCACAGCGCCAGAGACCCAGGTTCAATTCCCGCCTCAGGCGACTAACTGTGTGGAGTTTGCATGTTCTCCCTGTGTCTGCGTGGGTTTCCTCTGGGTGCTCCGGTTTCCTCCCACAGTCCAAAAATGTGCAGGTTAGGTGAATTGGCCATGCTAAATTGCCCGTAGTGTTAGGTAGGTGGTAAATGTAAGGGTATGGGTGGGTTGCGCTTCGGCGGGTCGGTGTGGACTTGTTGGGCCGAAGGGCCTGTTTCCACACTGTAAGTAATCTAATCTAATCAATTAGACCTCCTAATATCCGGCTGAACTGTATCAAATATAGACCCAGAACCCTCAGATGTTCTTCATATGTTAAGCTTTTCATTCCGAGGTCCATTCTTGTGAATCTTCTTGGTAAACGCTCCAGGGCAAGTACATTCTTCCTGAGATGTGGGACTCAAAACTGTGCACAATAATCTAAATGTGGCCTATCCAATGCCTTACAGAGCTTCAGAAGTACATCCCTGAAAATATATTCAAGCCCTCTTGAAAAAAAATGTCATCATTGTATTTGCCTTCCTAACTACTGACAAGCTGCAAGTTTACCTTTCGAGAATCCGGGATTATAACTCTCTCTTTTTTTTGCATTTCAGACTTCTGAACTTGCTCGCTGTTTAGAAAATAGTCCATACCTGCATTCTTCCAGCAAAGCACATGACGTTTCACTTTCCCAAGTTATACTCCATCTGCCACTTCCTTGCTCACTCCCCTAACTTGTGAAAATCCTTCAGGAGGAAAAGGTGAAGACCGCAGATGCTGGAGATCAGAGT
>NW_025128635.1:0-1117 GCF_004010195.1 Chiloscyllium plagiosum | reverse complement strand
CCCATTTATTGAATGGGATGATAACCAGATATTTGCTGCAGCTATTAATCCCAAGGACAATAGGATACTTACAAAGGATATTCCACTGAACAGTAATGAAGACCGATGTGTGGTTTTATGCACAGCGTTTGCTTTCAGTCATTTGATTTCAATAAAATTCAGCTATTTTACATGATTTAGGAACTGATGAATAACATTGAGATATTTTACATGATTTAGGAACTGATTGACTTAATCGTGTGTTAAAGATCTTATTTAAAATCAACAAATTTTTGATATTGATGAGAATTCCTTTGGTTAAACGCACTTAAATCATCAGGCAATAGTGAGATATATCAATTGAATAAACTCCAATATTGTCAAAGCTGTTCAATCTTATATTCCATGTGAATATGTGAACGGATAAATAAAAGCAAATTTCTGATAATTCATGAATTTAATCATTAGAAATTTAATTTGACCAAAAGACATAACAATATTTTGATAAACTGCAATATTGAGTTACATATGTAGGTAATCAGCTTCCTGGGAATAATAGGAAATGTTTTTTATTTCTTTACTGAAGAATAAATTGATTTTCTTTTCATTTTATGACACTACTCTGACTTCTTCATCTGCCACTGCAACATTTGGAAATATTTTCCAGGAATTTAGAACCAGCTGAAGTAGATATATACTTTTCATGGGAACCCAGAGAAAATAAATAACAAATACTGTGAGTATTGGGAAAAAAAAACAATAGGTACAAGAACATCGAATGTTTTATTGAAATGCAATTCAATCTATGCCTATAAACTTTCTACTCAACTTTTAGAATTGCTCTGACGCACCTCTGTTAAAGTTGGGAATTGAACCTCGGGCCTCCTGGTCTAGTAGTAGAGACACTACCAGAGCTCCCGTCATAATGTTCCCACCCAGGAAGGGCAGGACTGTAATCACGTGCTTACTGTAGTTACTCAAAAGGAAACTAATCAGATGTTTATTATGACAATTGGACTGGGAATTAATCAGATAGTTCCTGTGTGTAATGGGTTGAAAATGAAATAGTAATTTTCAATAATGAAGCAAGATTGGTCTTAATTAAATAGGAATCTCATGATAATTCATGGAAAGACAA
>NW_025128634.1:0-1117 GCF_004010195.1 Chiloscyllium plagiosum | reverse complement strand
TTTGCTCAGAGAGGGTCACAGTCTGTCAGAGAGCTTCACAGTCTGTCAGAGTTATTACTGTGTGTCTCAGAGAGTGACAGAAAGAGTCAGAGAGTGTCACAATGTGTCTAAGAGAGTGGCAGAGAAAGTCAGAGAGTTTCACAGTTTGTCAGTCTCTGTCAGTCAGTGTCACAGTGTGCCTCAGAGAAAGTAGGAGAGTGTCACAGTGCGTTACAGTCTGTCAGAGCGTGTCATAGTGTGTCTCAATTTGTCAGAAATTGTTATTGTGTGTTTCAGAGAGTGTCAGATAGAGTCATAGCGTGTCTCAGAGAGTGTCACAGTGTGTCTCAGAGAATGTCCGAGCGAGTCAGAGAGTGTCTCAGAGTGTCAGAGAGTGTCATAGTGTGTTAGAGAGAGTGTCAGAGAGTGTCGCAATCTGTCACAGTGTGTCTCAGAGTTTCCGGGAGAGTCACAGTGTGTCTCAGAGTATCACAGAGTGTCAGAGAATGTCACAGTGTGTCTCAGAGATTCAGGGTGAGACACAGTCTGTCTCAGAGGGCTTCAGTGTGTGTCACAGTGTGTCACAGTCTGTCAGAGAGTTGTACAGTGTGCCTCAGAGAGTGTCAGAGAAAGTCAGAGAGTGTTACAGTGTGACTCCGAGAGTGTCAGAGAGGGTCAGAGAGGGTCACAGTGTGTCTCAGAGAGTGTTTCATCGTATCTCAGAGAGTGTTAGAGAGGGTCAGAGAGTGTCACAGTGTGTCACAGTCTGTAAGAGAAGGTTACAGTGCATTTCAGAGCGTATCAGAGAGAGTCAGAGAGTGTCACAGTCTTTCAGAGAGTGTCACAGTGTGTTTCAGAGAGTGTCAGAGAGTGTCAAAGTGTGTCTCAGAGAGTGTCGAGAGGGGCAGAGAGTGTCACAGTGTGTCTCAGAGTGTACCAGAGAGACTCAGAAAGTGTCACAGTGTAACTCCAAGAGTGTCACAGTGTGTCACAGTTTGTCAGAGAAGGTTACAGTGCATTTCAGAGTGTATCAGAGAGAGTCAGAGAGTGTCACAGTGAGTCATGCTGTGTCTCAAAGAGTGTCAGAGAGACTCAGAGATTGTCACAGTGTGTCAGAGAGAGAGTCAGACAGTGTCAG
>NW_025128633.1:0-1117 GCF_004010195.1 Chiloscyllium plagiosum | reverse complement strand
TCAGCTTAGCAGGGAGACAACTCCAACATGCTGAACTCATTGCCAACATCCAACAAGCACTCCTGCTACGTGCCGCTGTCGCAATTATAAAATGTGACGCCAATATCTCTTCCACCGATCCCGTCACCCAAGCAAATGCCTCAGCTGATGCAACTACCCGGGAATCTGCACGACCCCGGCCACTTTTGCCCTGCAGACCCCTAGGGTGGTAAAACCGCCAGAGTCCCCCGACTCTCTCGATGCAGTCCCAACAGATCAGCAAGCCGCCATGCCAGAAGTGCCCACCCACAGCAGAACTACATAAAAAACACAGAAGCATGTCGGCAAAACATAGAAATCATGCCTGCCACGCCATGGGCCCGCATTGGTGCCGTACAATCTCTGTTCTCACAGGTCCTTACAAACCCCTGCATCTTTTAACTAAACGCCCACCTGCTTTTAATGGCCCTGGTGGTACACGGAATCGGGCACACAGGCAAGATGCTGTCAGCCATTCTTGGTATGCAGCGGGAGTCGCTGCATCTGCCCAAGCTCTGCTGTCACAGTGCCTCATCTTCCTACCGAAAATGCAGGGAAGCTGATGGCCAAAAGTGACTACATGCCAGTTCCTGATGGTCTATTCACCCACCTGCTAATTGACCTTGCCCACATGCCTCAGAAGGAGGAATCAAAAATTGTCCTAGTTATTGTCGACATGTTTTCAAAATGGGTAGAGTCATTCCCCATCAAAAAAAAATGACGCCAGGGCAGTGGTAATGTGTATCCTGCAGGACGTTATTACATGAGTTATATATCCCAGGGCATAAAGAAACATACGGGGGATGGTGCCCAATTCTCCACAAAGCTCATTACTGCTGACTGACTTTGGGAGCACTAGCGTCTTCATTGGCACAGACTGCTGTACCTACATCCCTGACCCCAGATAAAATATAACGGACGTGACACACCGCTTTCCACGGCTGCTGCGGCTCCAAATGAACCGGGGTCCCACTGGGACCTGTGGATCTTGGCAACCTCCTGGCTTGGCTCACCCGACACTGAACTGCTGGAGGAACTAATATCCCGTATTGCGGTTGTGGGTACTATTATCCTGGTTATGGGCCTATGTATGAGCTAC
>NW_025128632.1:0-1117 GCF_004010195.1 Chiloscyllium plagiosum | reverse complement strand
CCACACATTGCGTGGTGGCTCAGTGGTTAGCACTGCTGCCTCACAGCGCCAGGGACCCCAGTTCGATTCCAGTCTCAGGCGACTGTCCGTGTGGGTTTCCTCCGGGTGCTCTGGTTTCCTCCGACAGTCCAACGATGTGTAGGTTAGGGTGGATTGGCCATGCTAAATTGCCCCATAGTGTTCAGGGATGTGTGGGTTAGGGTGGATTGGCCACGCTAAATTGCCCCATAGTGTTCAGGGATGTGTGGGTTAGGGTGAATTGTCCTTGCTAAATTGCCCCATAGTGTTCAGGGATGTGTAGGTTAGGGTGGATTGGCCACGCTAAATTGCCCCATAGTGTTCAGGGATGTGTGGGTTAGGGTGGACAGGCCATGGGAAATTACCCCATAGTGTTCAAGGATGTGTAGGTTAGGGTGGATTGGCCATGCTAAATTACCCATGGTGTTCAGGGACGATAGGTTAGGGTGGATTGGCCATGCTAAATTACCCATAGTGTTCAGGGATGTGTAGGTTAGGGTGGATTGGCCATGCTAAATTGCCCACAGTGTTCAAGGATGTGTAGGTTAGGGTGGATTTGCCATGCTAAATTGCCCATAGTGTTCAAGCATGTGTAGGTTAGGATGAATTGGCCATGCTAAATTGCCCACAGTGTTCAGGGATGTGTAGGTTAGTGTGAATTGGCTATGCTAAATTGCCCCAAAGTGTTCAGGGATGTGTAGGTTAGTGTGAATTGACCATGCTAAATTGCCCCATAGTGTTCAGGGATGTGTAGGTTAGGGTGAACTGGCCATGTTAAATTGCCCCATAGTGTTCAGGGATGTGCAGGTTAGGGTGGATTGGTCATGCTAAATTGCCTGAAGAAGGGCCTGTGCCCGAAACGTCGAATCTCCTGTTCCCTGGATGCTGCCTGACCTGCTGTGCTGTTCCAGCAATAAAGTTTCAACATGCTAAATTGCCCACAGTGTTCAAGGATGTGTAGGTTAGGGTGGATTGGCCATGCTAAATTGCCCCATAATGTTCAGGGATGTGTAGGTTAGGGTGGATTGGCCATGCTAAATTTCCCCCTAGTGTTCAGGGATGTGTGGGTTAGGGTGGATTGGCCATGTTAAATTGCCCA
>NW_025128631.1:0-1117 GCF_004010195.1 Chiloscyllium plagiosum | reverse complement strand
GGGATTGAATCTCAGTCAGTGACAGAGATTGAATCACCGTCAATGACAGGGATTGAATCTCAGTCAGTGACAGGGATTGAACCTCAGTCAGTATTAGGGATTGTATCTCAGTCAGTGAGTGGAATTGAATCTCAAAAAGTGACAGGAATTTAATCTCATTCAGTGACAGGGATTGAACCTCAGAAAGTGACAGAGATTGAATATCAGTTAGTGACAGGGATTGAATCTCAGTCAGTGACAGGGATTGAATCTCTGTCAGTGACGGGGATTGAACCTCTGTCAGTATCAGGGAATGAATCTCAATCAGTGGCAGGGATTGACGCTCAGACAGTGACGGGCGTTGAATCTTAGATGGTGACAGTGATTGAGTTTCAGTCAGTGATAGGGATTGACCCTCAGTCAGTGACAGGGATTGAATCTCAGTCTGTGACAGGGATTGAACCTCAGACATTGTCAGGGATTGAACCTCCATCAGTGACACGGACTGATCCTCAGTCAGTGACAGAGATTGAACCTCAGTCACTGACAGGGATTGAACCTCCGTCAGTTACAGGGATTAAATCTCAATCAGTGACAAGAAGTGAATCTCAGTCAGTGCCAGTGATTGAATTTCAGTCAGTGACAGGGATTGAATCTCAGTCAGTGACAGGGATTGAATCTCAGTCAGTGACAGGGTTTGTGTCTCAGTCAGTGACAGGAATTGAATCTCATTCAGTGACAGACATTTAATCTCAGTCAGTGACAGGGATTGAACCTCAGTCTGTGACAGAGATTGAATCTCAGTCAGTGACAGGGATTGAATCTCAGTCAGTGACAGGGATTGAATCTCAGTCAATTTCAGGGATTGATTCTCAATCAGTGACAGGGATTGATTCTCAGTCAGTGACAGGGATTGAATCTCAGTCAGTGACAGAAATTGAATCACCGTCAGTGACAGGGATTGAATCTCAGTCAGTGACAGGAATTGAATCACCGTCAGTGACAGGGATTGAACTCAGTTCAGTGACAGGGATTGTATCTCAATCACTGACAGGAATGAATCTCAGGAAGTGACAGGAATTTAATCTCAGTTCGTGACAAGTACTGAACCTTAGTCAGTGACAGGGATTGAATCTCA
>NW_025128630.1:0-1117 GCF_004010195.1 Chiloscyllium plagiosum | reverse complement strand
GAATAAAGTCCGACCTTGGCAATACTTTTCTTCGAACTCTTGTCGACTGGTCTAGGCAACATCCTCTTCATAGGACAAGAGAAACAGGCAGAGAGAGCAAACACAGAAATTCGTAAACTAGTGTTGGACCTTGGCCACTGGGCCCATTCAATATGACTTTTGCTTATCATTTTCCCTTAGAAAGAAAGACAGAGACAAAATGACAGAGAGTTACACCCGCACAAACACAGAGAGAGAGAGAGAATCCAAAACACATAAAATAGTAACATGCGTAAACCATTCGGCCCCTGACTCCTGCTCCACCCTTTCACATGACGAGGTCTGGTCCTCTCCTGGAGGGTCAGGCAACCAAACAGATAGACTGGCAAACAGAGAGAAATTCACACAGGCAGAGAGAGAAAGACCCAGAACCATGCAAATTCGGAAAAGAAGTCGTCCAATTGACGCATAATAAGCTGATAACTGACCCGCTACCATGACGTCATATTATTTGGTGGATGCCATTTCATTTTGATGGGAATTTCAAGTCTGGGGATAAAACTTTAAAATGAGACATGGGGCATTCAGAAAATAAACAGAGTCTTTTATGACACAGAGCGCGGTTAGTTTGTAGAATGAACTTCCTGAGAAAGTAATGGATGTGGGTACCATTACAACATTTAAAAGTCATTTGGGAAAGTCCACGAAAACGAAAGATTTGGAGAGATTTGCGCCTGTAGCAGGTATGTGGGTGAGGTTTATATTGAGAATATGCTTGTTGCTGAGACTTGCATTTGTGACTTCAATTTTTCGCAAATCTATTGTAGAACCTGGAGTGAAAGTTGGATTTGATCTTTAAGGAGCATCTTGTATTTGGAAGGAAGAAGGAAATATATTTGTTTGCACGAACTGTCCTGGATAGATATTTGCAGGTTAATTGTTGCTTCTGGAGCACTATTCACATTTTGGCATTAGGATGCGTTGCTCAGAGAATAACAATTGTTTGGACCTTGGATGGGTCAATCAATGATAGACTGGAATAGCCATTCATTCACAGAAAACCATGAATTATGCAGTTTGAAAGAGTTTAATCTTGAGATTGGGTTGAAGGCTGTGCGCGTGGAAGCTGCTGGACTGG
>NW_025128629.1:0-1117 GCF_004010195.1 Chiloscyllium plagiosum | reverse complement strand
ATCAAGTGTAGTCCTGGTCACTGTTCCTGATCCTGATCCAGTCTCAGTCCCGGTCACTGTTCCCAATCTTGATCCAGTCTCAGTCACTGTTTCCAACCCTGATCCAGTGCCATGTCCTGGTCACTGTTCCCGATCCTGATCCAGTATTAGTCTGAGTCACTGCACCCGATCCTGATCCAATATCAGTCTCAGTCCCTGTTCCCCATCCTGATCCAGTATCAGTCCTGGTCACTGTTCCAGATACTGATCCAGTGTCAGTTGCAGTCACTGTTCCCAATCCTGATCAAGTGTCAGTCCCGGTCCCTGTTCCCCATCCTGATCCAGTATCAGTCCTGGCCACTGTACCAGATACTGATCCTGTGACAGTCACTATTCAGTGTCAGTTCCAGAAACTATTCCTGATCAAATCCCAGTTCCAGTCTCTGATCCTGATCCAGGGCCAGTCCCATACACTGTTCCCGATCCAATCCAAGTCCCAGACATTGTTCCTGTTCCTGATCCAGTGTCAGTCCCAGTCACTGTTCCCAATCCTGATCCATTGTCAGTCCTGGTCAACATCCCTGAAACCGGTCCAGTGTCAGTTCCGGTCACTGTTCCCCATCCTGATCCAGTGCTAGTCCCAGTCACTGTTCCCGATCCTGATCCAGTGCTAGTCCCAGTCACTGTTTCCGATCCTGATCCAGTGCCAGTGTCAGTCACTGTTCCTGATCCTGATCCAGTATTAGTCCCAGTCACTGTAGCCGATCCTGATCAAGTGCTAGTCCCAGTCACTGTTTCCGATCCTGATCCAGTGCCAGTGTCAGTCACTGTTCCTGATCCTGATCCAGTGTCAGTCTCAGTCACTGTTCGCAGTCCTGATCCAATGTCAGTCCCAGTCACTGTTCCCAATCCAGATCCAGTGTCAATCCCAGTCAATGCTCCTGATCCTGATCTAGTCCCTGTCACTGTTCCTGTTCCTGATTCTGATCCAGTGTCAGTCTCAGGCACTGTTCCCGATCCTGATCCAGTGTCAGTCCCAGTCACTGTTCCCGATCCTGATCCAGTGCTAGTCCCAGTCACTGTTCCCGATCCTGATCCAGTGCTGGTCCCAGTCACTGTTTCCAATCCTGATCCAGTG
>NW_025128628.1:0-1117 GCF_004010195.1 Chiloscyllium plagiosum | reverse complement strand
TCTGATGGTGTTGGTGCTCCTATGCATCTGTAGGAGTTGGTGTTCCTATGCATCTGATGGTGTTGGTTCTCCTATGCATCTGATGGTGTTGGAGTTCCTATGCCTCTATAGGTGTTGGTGTTCCTATGCATCGGATGGTATTGGTGCTCCTATGCATCTGATGGTGTTGGTGTTCCGATGCATCTATAGGTGTTGGTGTTCCTTTGCATTTGATGGTGTTGGTGTTCTTATGCATCTGTAGGTGTTGGTGCTCCTATGCATCTATCGGTGTTAGTGTTCCTATGCATCTATAGGTGTTGGTGCTCCTATGCATCTGATGGTGTAGGTGCTCCTATGCATCTGTAGGTGTTGGTGTTCCTACGCAACTGATGGTGTTGGTGTTCCTATGCATCTGATGGTGTTGGTGTTCCTATGCATCTGTTGGTGTTGGTGCTCCTATGCATCTATACGTGTTGGTGCTCCTACGCATCTATAGGTGTTGGCGTTCCTATGCATCTGATGGTGTTGGTGCTCCTATGCATCTGTAGGTGTTGGCATTCCTATGCCTCTATATGTGTTGGTGTTCCTATGCATCTGATGGTATTGGTGCTCCTATGCATCTGTAGGTGTTGGTGTTCCTATGCATCTGTTGGTGTTCGTGTTCCTTTGCATTTGATGGTGTTGGTGTTCTTATGCATCTGTAGGTGTTGGTGCTCCTATGCATCTGATGGTGTTGGTGTTCCTATACATTTATAGTTGTAGGTGTTCCTACGCATCTGATGGTGTTGATGCTACTATGTATCTGATGGTATAGGTGCTCTTATGCATCTGTAGGTGTTGGTGTTCCTATGCATCTGATGGTGTTGGTGTTCCTATGCATCTGATGGTGTTCGTGCTCCTATGCATCTGTAGGTGTTGGTGTTCCTATGCATCTGATGGTGTTGGTTCTCCTATGCATCTGATGGTGTTGGTGTTCCTATGCCTCTATAGGTGTTTGTGTTCCTATGCATCTGATGGTATTGGTGCTCCTATGCATCTGATGGTGTTGGTGTTCCTTTGCATTTGATGGTGTTGGTGTCCCTATGCATCTGATGGTGTGGGTGCCCCTATGCATCTGTAGGTGTTGGTGTCCCTATGC
>NW_025128627.1:0-1117 GCF_004010195.1 Chiloscyllium plagiosum | reverse complement strand
TGTGTATCGGCCCCGTGTGCCCATCCATCACAGCATGTACCAGCCCCGTGTGCCCATCCATCACAGTGTGTAGCAGCCCTGTGTACCCATCCATCACAGTGTGTACCGGCCCCGCGTACCCATCCATCACAGTGTGTACCGGCCCCGTGTACCCATCCATCACAGTGTGTACTGGCCCCGTGTACCCATCCATCACAGCGTGTACCGGCCCCGTGCACCCATCCATCACAGTGTGTACTGGCCCCGTGTACCCATCCATCACAGCGTGTACCGGCCCCATGTACCCATCCATCACAGTGTGTACCGGCCCCATGTACCCATCCATCACAGTATGTACCGGCCCCGTGTACCCATCCATCACAGTGTGTACCGTCCCCGTGCACCCATCCATCACAGTGTGTACTGGCCCCGTGTACACATCCATCACAGCGTGTACCGGCCCCATGTACCCATCCATCACAGCGTGTACCGGCCCCGTGCACCCATCCATCACAGTGTGTACTGGCCCCGTGTACCCATCCATCACAGCGTGTACCGGCCCCATGTACCCATCCATCACAGTGTGTACCAGCCCCATGTACACATCCCTCACAGTGTGTACCAGCCCCGTGTACACATCCATCACAGTGTGTACCAGCCCCGTGTACCCATCCATCACAGTGTGTACCATCCCCGTGTACCCATCCATCACAGTGCGGCCATTCCCCGTGTACCCATCACAGCGGGTACCGTCCCCGTGTACCCATCCATCACAATGTGTACCATCCCCGTGTACCCATCCATCATAGTGTGTACCGGCCCCGTGTGTACCCATCAATCACAGTATGTACCGTCCCCGTGTACCCATCCATCACAGTGTGTACCGTCCCCGTGTACCCACCACAGTGTGTACCGGCCCCATGTGCCCATCCATCGCAGTGTGTACCAGCCCCGTCTACCCTTCTGTCACAGTGTGTATCAACCCCGTGTACCCATCACAGTGTGTACCGGCATTGTGTCCCCATCCATCACAGTGCGTCCATGCCCCGTGTACCCATCACAGTGTGTACTGTCCCCGTGTACCTATCCATCACAGTGTGTACCATCCCCGTGTAACCATCCATCACAGTGTGTACCG
>NW_025128626.1:0-1117 GCF_004010195.1 Chiloscyllium plagiosum | reverse complement strand
GTCTGATTTTCCTGGTGATTTGTGTCAGTGCCTTGCACACCTACTCCATTTAAATGCACAGAATTCACAGGAAATATTGACAAGCCCATCTCATCCCATTCATTTAAATTGAAATCATGGGGACCCCATCATTTCCCTTGGAACTCTATCTCACATCAGATTCTAGTCCTTTGGAGAGAAGGTAGGATAACATAGACAAGTTGAAAGTTAATATTGAAAATCTCACAACCATAATAAAAATCAGCTTCATTCTGAAACATTTATAAAGCTCAGAGTATTGTAAGTAGTCATTTACTGTAAACACTAGTCTCATACTGTGTTAAACACAAAGTAACTTACTTTGACGGCTCTGATAACTTTGATCCCAGGTTGTTTGATAAAACATCGGTTCTTTAAAAATTCACAGATTCTGTGTATTGCATTTCTCACTTCGATGTTAAATTCATTCGGCTCCAGGTTTTGTTTAATGAAATCATCCAGCCTCCTCGATTCAGTTCTGTACAAATCCATCTTTCCAGCTTTCATACAAAGTGAAGTTGGTGTAACCACAGCTCTTATAAACCAGCTGCAAACTCCGCCCTCATATATTCGAGAAAAATAGTGAGATCCAGTTACTAAGACTTTCCATCAAATCGAAGTGACACGTCATTGCTTTATATCTCTACCCAGTTCAAAGTTTACATTTGTGATTTATTTGTTTGGCACTTGATTCCAAGTCAATACCAAATTGGTTTCAATTTCCTCAGAAACTTAGCTTATTTGACTGTTAAGTTTCAGTTTCATTTCTCCATTTACAGAAGTCAGTAAACACTTGTTACTTGTGCTGATCCTGAATTAAACAAAAGAAAGACCTCAATTTACAACCACTGTGCGTCCCAAAGCCGACACAGCTAATGAAATAATTTTGAGGTACATTCACTGTTATATTGGAGGAATTTAATCATTCATCTGGAGCAAAACATATGAGGAAAGATTAAACAAATTATGCCCATTTTCTCAAGAATTCAGATGGTAAGGGGTGAGCTTCTCAAAATCTTCAAGATCTTCAGGAAAAGACAGGGTAGATGAAGATAAACTATTTGCGTGATTAGGGATTCTAGAACTAGGGGCATATTCT
>NW_025128625.1:0-1117 GCF_004010195.1 Chiloscyllium plagiosum | reverse complement strand
CAATCAATATACTCCATCATTTCCAACATGCAATAATTTACAGAACGGCCGAGGGGTGCAGGTGTATAATTCCTTGGAAGTGGAGCCGAGGATAGATAGGATGGTGAAGGAGGCATTTGTCACAGTTACCTTTATTGTTCAAACATTGATACAGGTATTGGGACGTCATATTGCAGCTGCACAGGACATTGGTGAGGCCACTTTTGTAAAACTGTACACATGTTTGGTTGCTCTGTTCAGGGGAGGATGTTGTTAACTTTCACAGGGTGCAGAAAATATTGACAAGGATGTTGCTGGGATTGGGTTTCAGTTATCGGAAGAGACTGAATAGTCTGGGGCTTTTCTGCAAGCGGAGGAACAGAGGCTGAGGGATGAAATTATCAAGGTTTGTAAAATCATGAAATACATGAATCGGGTGAAGAGCAGAATGTTTGAGCCATGGGATCGGAGTCCAAACCGAGAGAGCGGAGCCTTAAGATGAAAGGGGAAATATTTGAATAGGTTCTGGGACTAATACTAATTAGTTGTAATCCAATGACTCTAATGATGTAATTTTTGACGGTTTGGGAAACGGTTATCTGCATGTGAAGAATTTAATGCACTACTGTATGATCACAAGTTTCAGATGAGTTGACCGAAAACTGTGAAGAGGCTCAACTCTTTCTAATGTAGTTTCGGTATGAGCTAACTAGGTGGTGAGCCTGATTGGGATATTGAGTTGTCAAGGCAAAGTACATTTTTTTTAAAAAATTTCACGTTTCAAGTCATTTGTAATACCATTGCTTGGTCTCACTGTAGAATTTTTCGAATACATTGAGCAATAAATATTAAGTTTGACTCAAGAAAACTCTATAAATGACCTGAGTTGTAACTGTCTCGCGCCGAGGATCATGTATGTACAGAATGACCTGCCTGAAGAAGTGGCAGAGGCTGGTACAATTACAAAATTAAAAAGGTACGGAGATGGGTATATGGATTGGAAGTGTTCAGGGCCAAGTGGTCGCAAATGGGACTACAATACGTCAGGATATGTGACCGGCGTGGACGAGTTGGAATAAACGGTTTGTTTTCGTGCTAGGTCCCACAAAATGTGCCTTTTTCTAAACAAATAGTGAAC
>NW_025128624.1:0-1117 GCF_004010195.1 Chiloscyllium plagiosum | reverse complement strand
CTGTGGTCAATATTTATGCTGTATTCTATGTGGACCCGGTTTCAGGATATTGGGAATACCCCTGTATATCTCCATCCTTATCTGCGGGAATTGGGCTTCATGCTGCAGCTCCTCAGTTGCTGCACAAACACCGCTATTTATGCAGTGACACAGAATAAGTTCAGACAGCTTCTGAAGAATGCGCTGAAATATCCATTTACCTAAGTTCATCACTCAATCAAATTCAGTCGTTAATCTGTCCATCCAGAATTTCCTCATATCAGTTCAGAGTTTCAGAGATGAAGCAGTCTGTCTCTATGTTAACAGACTGAGGGTAGCTCTTGTCTGTCCAACACTACCCCACAGTGGGGTTACAGGGCCACATGAGAATGTTTCTCACAACGTAAGGGCCAATGAGCAACAGCAACATCCCACTGACTGTACTCCATCACTTCAATTTGTAAACAACAAATAATGTTCATTAAAAAGCGCCAAGCAGCAGAGTGAATGGTATTGTTGTTTGCTTTTGCTTTGAAGAAGCTGGGCTGGAGAGAGACAGACTCAGCCCCAAATTCTGGTCCACAGGAAGGGGAGGGAATGGGCCTGAACTCAGCAGGTGCGTTTAAGTCACTCTGTCCTTGCTTTCACCTCTGCGTCCCCCCACTCTGACCTGGACTTCTGCACAATTCACCTCTCTGTCTTTTTCCCTCTCCATCCATATCTCCCTCCCATGCTCACATTGTTCCTCTGTGTCTCTTACACTGTCTTCCATTTACAATCTATTTCACTTTCCCTCCATTCCCCACTCTCTTGAGCTCTCTGCGTTCTACACTCGTTACCTCCCAAACTCCCTCTCTCCAATTCTCTTTTCCTCGAATCCTCTCTTTACATTCCGTTGCTGGGGGGAAAGGAAGAGAAGTGTGGATATTCAGGCCGATGCTGGCGGAGGAAAGATGAATGAGGCATGACAGGCTGTTGCTTACTTAATACCTGGAGCTTGGGCCAAACGTCTTTGCTTGGTGAATGTGAGAGCATTAGTCGTAAGAAGGAGGTAATAATGGGGGAGGCACCATCGGTTGTGGCAGGGGCTAAAGGGTGGGTATTCGAGAATAGGCTGCTTCACAGGAAGAGACTGTGT
>NW_025128623.1:0-1117 GCF_004010195.1 Chiloscyllium plagiosum | reverse complement strand
ATTAATGTAGACACAGATGATTGTGTATATCCTTCCCTTATTAGAACTCCAAAAAGGAATCACTTGCACTTATCAAAGTTAAATGCCATCAGCCATTGCTCTATCAATTTACCATCTGCTTGGATCGGCGCAACATCGAGGGCCGAAGGGCCTGTACTGCGCTGTATTCTGTATTCTTCTATGTTCTATGTTCCCTTATTAGAACTCCCAAAATGTACTCATTTGCACTTGTCCAGGTTAAATGCCATCAGCCATTGCTCTATCAATTTACCATCTGATAAATGTTAGAGTCATAGAGATATACAGCATGGAAACAGACCCTTCGGTCCAATCTGTCTATGCCGACCAGAGACCACTCTCCTCACTATCAACAGTAATTCCAAATTTCATGCTATGTGCACACTTACTAATGTGAAGGTACTGTGCCTTTAAGAGAGAGATTTGCTCTGTGCTATTTCTCTCGTTAGGATAACGATGTGTTACCACTGATGATGGACTATCTGCTTCAGAAGCAACAGGTAAACAGCTTTGAGTTCCCAGATTATGTTTCCTTAAATTAGCCAAAAGAACCATGAATGAGTGGTGTGTCTTGCTCAGATATACCCCGGGTTTTAGCTTTGTATACATTTGGGGTTTGGAGTTGGCTGTTGAAGTTCTTAGATACAACTTTGTCTCTCTCTCTCTCTCCCTCTCTCTGCTGCATAAAAACTTTGAGTTCTCTCACTGCGGCTGGAGTGTTTCTTTTGGTGTTTCTATCTCCTGGACTGAAAAGGAGATTGCATGCAAGTAAAACCTGTTTTGCTGAAGTTGTCAGTGCCAAGTGTATGGTTATGGGATCTTGTTACATTGGAAGAGTTGATGATTAGGAGTTAACTTATAATTAGGAGTTAAATAATGTATTATCTCGTTAAGTATTTCAATAGAGTTAAAGTTAAATCAATTCTTTTCATTTCTTTGTATTTTCACTGTGTTGTAAGAATAAAGTGTGTTTTGCTGAAAGCCTTGTGGTGGACTAATTGAATCACATCAGGAACACAGCACTTTACACTTGCCTCTGAATAAAATAAATAAGTTAGGGCCTGGGCTATATATATTGAGGGGGTTTGGTCTGCTCCAT
>NW_025128622.1:0-1117 GCF_004010195.1 Chiloscyllium plagiosum | reverse complement strand
TTTTACCTGCAGTGAGATTTTCTGGCCGTTTCTTCCTGCAGAGAGATGTTCGGGTCCTCTTTACCTGCAGTGAGGTGTTCTGACCCTTTCTACCTACAGTGAGATGTTTTGGCCCTTTTTCCCTGCAGTGAGATGTTTGGACCCTTTTTATCTGCAGTGAGATGTTCGGGCCCTTTTTACCTGCAGTGAGATGTTCTCGGCCTTATTGCCTGCAGTGAGATGTTCGGGCCATTTTTACCTGCAGTGAGATATTCGGGCACTTATTACCTGCAGTGAGATGTTCGGGCCCTTTTTACCTGCAGTGAGATGTTCGGACCCTTTTTACCTGCAGTGAGATGTTCTGGCCCTTTTTACTTGCAGTGAGATGTTTGGACTCTTTCTACCTGCAGTGAGATGTTCTGGGCCTTATTGCCTGCAGTGAGATGTTCGGGCCCTTATTACCTGCAGTGAGATGTTCTGCCCCTTTTTACCTGCAGTGAGATTTTCGGGCCCTTCTTTCCTTCAGTGAGATGTTCGGGCCCTCTTTACCTGCATTGAGATGTTCGGACCCTTTTTACCTGCAGTGAGATGTTCGGGCCCTTTTTACCTGCAGTGAGATGCTCGGGCCCTTTCAACCTGCAGTGAGACGTTCGGGTCCATTTTACCTGCAGTGAGATGTTCGGGTCCATGTTACCTGCAGTGAGATGTTCGGGCCCTTATTACCTGCAGTGAAATGTTCGGATCCTCTTTACGTGCTGTGAGATGTTCAGGCCCTTTTTACGTGCAGCGAGATGTTTGGGCCCTTTCTACCTGCAGTGAGATGTTCGGACCCTTTTTTCCTGCAGTGAGATGTTTGGGCCCTTTTTACCTGCAGTGAGATGTTCGGGCCATTGTTAACTGCAGTGAGATGTTGTGGCCCTTTTTACCTGCAGTGAAATGTTCGGACCCTCTTTACCTGCAGTGAGATGTTCGGGCCCTTTTTACCTGCAGTGAAATGTTTGGGCCCTTTTTAGCTGCAGTGAGATGTTCGGGCCCTTTTTACCTGCAGTGAGATGTTCGGGCCATTGTTAACTGCAGTGAGATGTTCAGGCCCCTTTTACGTGCTGTGAGATGTTCGGGCCTTTTTTACTTGCACTGA
>NW_025128621.1:0-1117 GCF_004010195.1 Chiloscyllium plagiosum | reverse complement strand
AAATTGTGCAATTAACTTTTATGTAGCACCTTACCATTTGCATTTTTAAAATCCAACACAGAACATCATTGGATTACCCTTTATCAGCCCTGCCTGTTATCTCCTCAATGAACTGTCGCAAATTTGTCAAATATAGTTTCTCTTTCACAAACCCCAGTCTACCATGTTTAATGATAAACTTTTCTAAATGTCCTGCAATTTCTTACTTTAAAAGTCGACTCTGTAGGTTCTTTCAGTAGATTTGCTAAGTATGATTCCCCTGTCTTAAATCCATGCGGACTCTGTCCAATCCTGTCACTGTTCAGTAAGAAACTTGATTGTACTCCAGTATAGTTAGTAAATGTATCTGTATTTATTTTTAAAAATAGATTACTTATAAATGCTGGACCCATGCAATAATCAATGAATTTGTGACTCTGAATTTGGGTTATATGGGTTTTTTTTCCTGTTAATTTCTTTTCATAGTGTGTTATGCAGACAGCACCGAATGATCACTCTTAATTGTGAGTAACTTTGAAAATAATATATTTTAAAAATGACATCCCAAAATGCTGCCTCATTATTGTGCAAGGAGGATTTTGCATTCAATAATTTGCAGATAAAATTGAACAGCTTTTTGCTGCAATTTGGCCAGACTGAAGATTACACCAAAGTGGCAACTCTGCTCTCAAATTCTTACTTGACACTGCCCAAGGCGATACTGATGGGACTTTACTTTGCCATTCTTGTTCACCAGCTTTATTTCCAGGTTTAATTCTATAATCATTCTAGAGCTTGTAATTTTAGACAACTTCTATTTTAGGTACATATATAAATATCATAACTGAAATGTTGCACTGAATGGTACCAAATCTGAAATTAGTCTCTAATCTGATAGTAACATGTTCTGACCCTTCTACATATGTATTGGCATAAGTCTTTGCCAGTTATTTTTCTGAAGCCTGTGTTTCCTGATGAAGGGCTTATGCCCGAAACATTGGCTCTCCTGCTTCTCGGATGCTGTCTGACTTGCTGTGCTTTTCCAGCATGACACTTTTCGATTCTGATGTCCAGCTTCTTTGGTCATCACTTTCTTCTTTGAGTCGATTAAACCAAGAATATTTTTTGTTGATCAAAG
>NW_025128620.1:0-1117 GCF_004010195.1 Chiloscyllium plagiosum | reverse complement strand
TAAAAGTGACTCCAGACACACAGACATGTGACATACTCTTCAATGGTCTCTGAAACGGCCAAGCAAGGCACTCAATTGTATCAAACTGCTCCGAGGTCTTAAAGGATAAACCCGGAGAGAACAACCGACACCAGCCTCGTTATCAGAAAAGGGAACGGGAAACACAATCCTGTCGACCCTGCAGAAACCTCCTTCCTAACAGCTGAGAGCTTGTGACAACTTTTACAGAGCTTTCCCACACAATGCACAGAAGCATCGGGAAAGGAATACGTCATACAACTCATTGAGCTTTCCCTATTCATGTTAACGGCCGAACATCTCCTCAACGCAGTTTTCCCCATACAATATACATATCCCTTAATATGTTTAAACATTGTGAAACATAAAATGAGAACTGCTGTAGTCCATTCAGCCCATCAGTTTTGCGCCTTAATTCTATGTACAGGCAGTTCACTGATAACGCGTGTTGATTAAATACATTTCGGCTGCAATGCAATTTATGAACCTTTTTCTATAAAGTGATGTCGCATTCACTGTGACGCGATTCCTTGGCGGGCACCAGCTGAACAGTAAATTCTGCCTCAGAAACCCTCTGTCTAAAGAGGTACAATCAACGTGTTCAGCAAAAATAGGAATGCAATCGGCTCTGCAGGCCTTGAGTCTGAGCCTGAAACTGGGAATTGTAGTTTATATTTCGAAATACCGTTATTTCATACTGTGGGGAGAATCTTGGATAGAACTGTAATTCAGCATCGGCATCACATGGTCAGTCAGCCCCCGCGCGCTTTCTCGTGAAGATTGTGGTGAAAGGTACAGTGCTCCAGTGAGTGACTGTAGTGTGAAAGCGTTACATTTACAGCACTGTTCCATTACAACATGTCATTTAAATATTTATTTAGACTGTCCTATTGTGTGTTAGATCAAATTCAATTTTTGGTTTTTACTGATATTTTTGGGGGTTCGCCACTTACCCTCTTTTTTCCATAGACCCCATTATTAATATTGCACGATTTTCTAAAACACAGTGTTGCACAGGAACACAGTTATTGCGTTATTGGAGAACAACCTGAAATGATAGCTGATTTTCGATCTTCACACCATACTCCTGCTCTCTCCC
>NW_025128619.1:0-1117 GCF_004010195.1 Chiloscyllium plagiosum | reverse complement strand
TGTATAAAATTCACCAGGAAATCCATCAGGAACGTGCGCCTTTACATTCTGAAGCTGCTTCACACCCTCCTGCGCTGACAATGGTGCATTAAGACACAACACCTATTCAGGGGTTACTACTGGATGACCCAGGTTCTTAAAAAATGACTCCATCTTAATCCATCTCTCCTCACAATGTTCAGTCTGAAATAATTCGGACAAAAATCTCGGACAGGAGGCATGAATCTTTTTGGAATTGAAGGTAAGAATCCCAGTACCTTCCCTAATTGAGGTAATGGCTTGAGGGGGCGCTCGTTTGCATGGCAAGTTAGGCTAAATACTTGCCTGGCTTATCAAGACGTTCAAACAGCCTTTGTTTTGCAAACGTGAGTTCCTTCTTGGTTGTCTGTGTGATGTGGAATTCATTGTAGACCAAAGCGTGTTGATCCTCTGCAGCTTAATCACTGGGAGTCTATCACAGTATGCCCTCTCAGCCGTGTTTCAAACAAACATTGCTGCTCCCCCTTCTACCGCTTCCTGAGGAATAATGATTCCCTTGGCATCAGCGTTAGCAGTTTCCTATAGAATGGATGGGTTACTGGTTGAATCTGAATTAATGGCTAAGAAAAATCTGAAATCATTACATAAATATTCAATGAACTAACCAGCCTGAAGAAAAAGGGGATCCGTTCGCCAGCATCTCGAAACTATTATACTGCTTCATGGTCAGAAATGTTAATTTTCCCAATTGTGCAGGATGCCACCGACTCTAAGATTGTTGCAGGGATGTGGAAGAGATCAACCTTCGTGTGCCATTTCTGCGGGTTAAAGAAGAAAATAAAATCCCTACTTGTGAGGTAGATCTGCCTCCAGACATCCACCAGCTCTTATTCTGCACAAGTATCAAGTAATTGCTTACATTAAAACGAGGGTATTGGTGGACCTTTGGACATTCTGTCCACTGTGGGGTCCATGAGACAGTTGGAAACTTCTACACCAATGCGCCACGAGGCAAGATAACTTAATTTGGAAAATGCATCTACCACGATTTTAAGAGGGTGCGCCGGGAAGCAATAGCCATTCAAAATACTGTATTCTTTCCCTTAGTTCAAGGGTTTGGGGATTATGATCCTCCTGT
>NW_025128618.1:0-1117 GCF_004010195.1 Chiloscyllium plagiosum | reverse complement strand
GAAACGTATGCAGCTGAGTAAGATTCAGCAAAACAAACCTCAGAGTTTTGAAAGATTTCTATTAATATTCCACATGAAGCATTATAAATGGAACTGACCAGATTTTGTATATTGTCAAGGAAAGCTATTCCATAATGTACAGGAAGTGACCCGTCTCTTGGAGATCGATTTCTTGCTTTCATCCCATGGCTTAAAGGTGGGAGGTCAGTCGCCATGATGTTGGGTTCACTTGACAACCACTGAAATCTATCAAAGTAACTGAGCATCAAAACTGGCATCTTGCTTTGTAGTTTAACCTTCTGTTTCTCTCATCAGTATTTTCTTTAAACTGAAATAAATTAGGAGCAAAATTGAATGCAACACTTAACGTTCCAATCACATAAATCAAATTCACTTCCGATCATTGCAATGAACAGAGTGAAGTTGCAGCAAAAAAAATAAAATTAAACAAACAAAACTGCATTTCCGGGAATTTTACCCAGTTCAGGTTCAGCCATGTGAGAAAGACCATCGAGCTAAAACATCACCTTCACTTCTCTCTCCATATATAAGTCTTCACGTGAGAGAGAAACTGTCTGAAGAAATTATGCGTCAAGACTAAATGTGCGTGTGAATGTGACGGGAATTTCATGTTAGCTGGTTCATTCTGAGACAGTTCTGACTCGGAATGAATCAATGACAGGTATTCCTTCCAAGGACGAGCTCAACTCCTTCGATTTTGCTGGTATTATTATTCCACTGAAAGCAGAAAAATAAAGATTCGATTCGATTCAGCTCAGAGAATGTCTTATCCCCTAGGTGCACCACATGTAATCTTGATGTGGTCACATTTGAGACCCTTTGCCATGGGTTTCGCGGCCCAGACGTTAAGGCTCTGTCACTGTGCACGTGTGGATTTGAATCCTACTCTGGCTGTTGCTTCTATCAAACGCAGCTGTGGTTTCCCTTTGTGCCTCGTATCTTTAGTATACACTGGATGGAGATTCTTGCCCATGCCCTTCGTTGCACCAGAGATTAGATATCAAAGTAGAAATACACCAATTTGTTTTTGTTGTAAGTTAAATTGAGATAATGAAAAGGAGTACAACGTTACTTTCCTACTTTCATTCCATCTTGA
>NW_025128617.1:0-1117 GCF_004010195.1 Chiloscyllium plagiosum | reverse complement strand
AGAAGTATTGTTTAAAATGAACGGAGTGTCCTTGATCATGAACGTGTGTGTGTGTGTGTGTGTGTGTGTCTGTGTCTGTATGTCTGTGTGTCTGTGTGTGTGTCTGCGTTGCACTGTGCTACTGACTCGCTGAATATTGCTTTTAGTAATACGCCTCCTGACACCCCGAAGCCTGTTCACTATCTACCAGATAAATGTCAGGAGCGTGACGGAATATGACCCATTAACTGGATGGTTCTGTGATGATGGTGATCCTTTGACAAAGTGATGTTCACATTTACATCTTTTTCAGTGTTGTCATAAATCCAGAGGTTTCACAGTGTCTATTCAGGATTGTCATGATTCTGGTGTTGTGTGATTTTTAACTTTGTACATCACACTGCAAATTTTTGCTATAAATTCTGTGTTACGATCGAGCCCTCCACAATCACCTGATGAAGGAGCATCGCTCCGCCAGCTAGTGTTCTTCCAATTAAACCTGTTGGACTATAACCTGATGTTGTGTTATTTTTAACTTTACTCAGGATAGGATTTCAAGGCCAATTTGATTATAGCTCACAGAAACTAACTCAGGCAAAAAAGTTTTCTCGATTACACAAAGATCTTGTATAAAGAAAGGGGAATGGCGAGTTCTCCGACCTCAGCTTAAATTTGGTTTGAGCAAGCAGTCGGTTTCTGAGGCTGCTGATCAAAGAGGCAAATGGATTGAAGAAGATGTTCCATGCTAAATCCCTGCATCTCTCTCTCTCTCTCCCCTCTATGGCCATGACTTTGATTTTACCTTTTTGTTTAAGGGGTGATTATGGGACTTTGTGGCAGGCATTTGGAACAACATCGTTAATTTGGGATAGTCTTGTTTATTTTCGGACACGTTAACTTATTCGGTATTATGTTCGCTTTTGTTTGTGTTTCATTCTGTCGTCTGTAAATAAATTATGTTCTGTTTGAAGCTGAGAGACTTGGAACAGCTGTATCATTCCTGAAATTTCCACTGTACACCTGATGAAAACAACTGGAACATTCAGCGTCTCTGCTATCTTGTAGGAAATGCACTGAGGGTACCTGACATGATCCATAACAGATGAGAAGTTGTTTCGAGAATTTTTCCATATTTTCA
>NW_025128616.1:0-1117 GCF_004010195.1 Chiloscyllium plagiosum | reverse complement strand
TGTCCTGTGCAATTGGGAATATTGCCATTTCTATCCATGCAGTGGTATACGTATTGGCTAAGAGTATGGAAAATATAACAGTGTAGAGACACTGGCAAACTGATCCCTTTGTTCTGAAGGGTTATAGGCTTACCGTCTATTTCTATAACGATTCCAGAACTTCCTGAGGCATTAATTCAGATTCAGCCAGTAATCCATCCACTCTATGGGAAACAGCTCAGGTTTCTGACAAGGAAATTGTTATTTTTTTCGAAGCTGCAGAACGGGGAGCAGCAGCACTTGCTCGAGACAATGTTGTGTGCTGGAGAGAGGGCATACTTTGATCAACCCTCGCTGGCTGAGCGACAGATGATCACAATGATTCCGTCTACATTGAATTCCATGCTCACTCACAGAGCCAAGAATGAATTTTCTTTTGTAAAACAAAGATTGTTTGAGAATGGTGATAAGCTGGGCAAGTGTTTAACGAATCTTTCCAGGAAAAGGAGCGCCTCCCAAGTCATTACCTCAATTAGGAAAGGTACGGGGACCCTTGAGGATAGATTAATTAAGTTGGAGTATTTTTTCAAGAACTTGGATCTTACATGAGAAACCTCTGAAGAAGTGTCTGCATTAATGCATCATTGCCAGTGCTGAAGGTGCAGGACGCTGTGAACCAACATCAGAATGGAAAGACGCCCAATCGTGACCGCCTTCCCAATGAATGTTGTCAGGGCCATGTTCAGTCACTCATAAAATCATTCTGCCTATCACCATCCTTAAAAGAGGAAAATATACCTCTTATTCTGAAGAAAGGGAAGACCATAGAGGGCTGTGAGTTTTATAGGCCCATGTCACGATTAACTGGCGATTTAAAAATCCTATCTGAGACCCTTGCATTTTGCCGGGTAACAGTGCTACCTTCCATTGTTACAGAGTACCAAACTGACTCTACAAATGGTTATTTTTCCAATAATGTTAGGAGATTACTCAATGTGATTCAAGCGTGTCAACATCAATCTGTAAAGGGCTTCAAAGTCTGCTTTGATGCAGAGAAGGCATTTGATTGGGCTGAGTGGTCACGTGTCATCTATACATTTAAACGGTTTGGTCCAGGTGAGGTTTTATGAAGTGGGTG
>NW_025128615.1:0-1117 GCF_004010195.1 Chiloscyllium plagiosum | reverse complement strand
TTAAACATTTATCTGTTGTAAGGAATTTGTAATTGGCCGCATGGGGTCACCATGCTATTGCAACATGGAACACAAGACCATAAGAACAGGAGAAGGTTGTTGAACCCTTTGTGCCTGTTCCACAATTTAAGGACATTTGTTACATAACTCCGTTTACCTGCCTTTGGCCCAAATCTGTCACAACCTTTCCTTTGCAAAAGGGTTTCTTTCTCAGGTATTAAGGTGTAATCAAAGAGCTAAACAATACCAACCAAAACAGGGAACAAGACGGATGTCGGGTGGATAACCTGAAACGTGACAATTCAATCTTGACGATAGAAGGCTGCTGAGGGTCAATTTGAATGCCGAGGTGATGTACTTCATTCATTGCCTTTTCTTCGGTTGAGAATATTAACTCAGAGGAGGTTATTCTTCAACAACGACAGTTAGATTGCTTTTCACAGAAAGAAATAAAATAAGTAGGTTGTGTTCAGGATGAGTCAGGGAAGATACCGAGGAAAGGCAGGATATTGGGTGGAGGTAATGATGTGCATTTGAAGAGCCTGTGAATGCACACTGGGCCTCCTAACAATTCTAGCATTACAAATCCACCCGATGGATTAATTATTAGTGAAAAGACAGTAAACAGAATGTAGGACTTAAACGTAATTCTTGTGTAGGAATGTGTGCAGTGAGGAAGATGTAAAGATTTATGAAGATTAAATCGGCGTCCACATGGACAATATCCGTACAAATATCATCATGTAGAAACAGAAAGTTATCTAATTTTTTGGCGAAATTGATGTGCAGTATAAATCTTAAGTCTTAAAATGTTGGAAAGTACAGTTTAAAATAAAACCTAAGTGTCCTTGTTCATAACCTGCCGACATCTAATATACAGGTGCAGCAAACTACTTGGAATGTCAGTGGAATGGAAACCTTTATTGTCAGAGGATTTCAGCACAGGAAGAGTGACGTCTTGCTTCAGTTGAGTAGGAGCTTGGCCAGATTGTACATGAAGGACTATTTGCAATGTTGATTCTTTATCTCAGGAAATATATTACTGCCACAGAGAGATGGCAAGCAAGGTTCAATTGACTTCTTCCAAGGAACCTTCTATCAAAGAGGGCCATGACAA
>NW_025128614.1:0-1117 GCF_004010195.1 Chiloscyllium plagiosum | reverse complement strand
AAAGCACTGATTTTAGATCCCTTCCTTTCTCTCTCAAACTGAAGGCCATGTTCATGTTATATCACTGCTATCCAGGGGTGTCATTAATTAGAGTCATACAGCTGTACAGCATGGAGACAGACCCTTTGATCTATGCTGACTATATCCTAAAGTAACCTCGTCCCATTTGATAGCATTTGGCTGATATCTTTCAAAACCATTCCTATTCAGATACCCATCCAGATGCCTTTTAAATGTTGTAATTGTACCAGCCTCCATCACTTCCTCTGGCAAGGAGATGACTGGTTGTGAGTTTAACCTGAGGGTCACATCTCAGGTGAGGAGTGAGGTTGATTTCGACAGTCCTCATTGTAACCTCAGTTGGTGCGGGAATTGAACACATGCCATTGGTATTATTCTGCATCACAAACCAGCCATCCAGCTAACTGAGCTAACCAATGTAATTCTGTCTCATTTCATTTTCATACTTCCAGAACAGCATGTGCTCTCTGATTGGCTGCAGAACATGCTGCTGTTCAAAAGAAGTTCTGAAAACACATTGAACTCATCTTTCAGAAAACTTTTGTCAACCTAATTTGTTTAATCTATATGCAGATTAAAATCACCTGTGTCTATTATCGTACCATTGTCATGAGCCTCCAATATTTGAGGTTGTACACCCCATTTCACAGTCTGATTAGAACACAGGGTGCTAGAAATCACTCCTGCAATTGATTTCCTGTCTTTACAATTTACTATGTCTACCAAAACTGATTCTAAAAGTTCAGGTCATCTTTCTTCATTATGCTGATATCATCCTTAATTGACAGGACTACCGTTTCACCTTTTCTAGCATTTTGTCATTCCAAAATATCACATACCCTTTTAGTCATGTCTCTTTTTTGGTTATCAGATCATTCATTTTTATTTCTATTTGATTGATGCATTGCAGTGTCCACAGCTCAGAGTCCACAGCTTTTCGCATCAGAGAGCGGCGGGAGCTGGGCGGAAGTGAAGGCAGAGCGCAAAGCCGGTCGGGAAGGTAAGTGATTGTTATTTGAGTGGGTGTGTTCTAGACCCCAGGTCCTACAAAGTAGGGCCTCACTCCCTCCCTCCTCCTCTAACCTAAATTAAAAGT
>NW_025128613.1:0-1117 GCF_004010195.1 Chiloscyllium plagiosum | reverse complement strand
CCCACTGGTAAGAGATTCTAGACTGAGAGGGAGCAGAGTCAGAGACTGAGGGCCCAGAGCGTTCAGGAGAGATTGTGGGAAGCACTTTGACACACAAATGCTGGGAGAGGTCTGGGACTCTCTTCCACAAACAGCAGTGGATGCTGGATCAATCGTTCAGGTTAAATCGGAGAGAGATACATTTTTGTTCAGTGAAGATATTGAGGGATATGGGCCAAAGAAAGGAATGTGGAGTTAGGCCACAGATCAGTCATGATGCCATTAAATGATGGAACAGGCTCGAGGGGCTGAATGGCCTCCTCCTATTCCTATGTTCCAAAATAACGATCTCCCTGCACTGTCCCTATCAACCCCTCCCAGGGCATGGACAGGATGGGGTTAGATAAAAAGTAAAGCTCCCTTTACTATATCCTCATCAACCCTTCCCAAGGCAGGGTCAGAACAGGATTAGATACAGAGTAAAGCTCCCTCTACACTGTCCCCATCAACACATCCCAGGATTGTTTTA
This sequence comes from Chiloscyllium plagiosum, assembly GCF_004010195.1. Classification (NCBI taxonomy): domain Eukaryota; kingdom Metazoa; phylum Chordata; class Chondrichthyes; order Orectolobiformes; family Hemiscylliidae; genus Chiloscyllium; species Chiloscyllium plagiosum. The sequence goes on along the minus strand of NW_025128613.1, from coordinate 609 downwards.
CGGAGCTTTGATATTTGAAAATGGTTCTTTTATTCTGTCATTCATTGTCCCTCAGTAACTCTGTGTGTGTGCATGCGTGCATATGTGAGAGACTGAGAGAGACAGAGACAGAGACCAGGGCCCTGCATTACTGGGTCAGGTACTATTGCGGAGAAAATATACAGAACCACCAGGGGACGCAGAGAGTTCTTCAAGAAATAGATCTTTTATTTGTAAACAAAAAACCGTGACACTGAGAAAGCAGATTCTCGAATGCCGCGAAACCTCAGGGTCTGTGGATTTTTATATCATTTTTATCATGTTTCTGTGAGCCTATCAGCATGTCCAACTATATTAATCAACTTACCTCACTCCAGCTGCACAATAAACCAGTGATGTTAGTTCCCATTACCTCTTTAGTTGTACATTCTAATGTCATGATTAGATATATATTGCTAACTCTGCTGCAGTGATCTTTCTTGAAGACTAACCTGTCCTGATAGATATTTAGCTATTCCATCTATTACAATTGTCTCCTGTCTCAAGCTGACTCTGCTAACTATTAATTAGATATTTTAATGTTATGTCCCAAATACTTACGGTCCCAATCCTGTCATAATAACACTTAAC
>NW_025128612.1:0-1117 GCF_004010195.1 Chiloscyllium plagiosum | reverse complement strand
CCCCCGCAGCCCGCCAGCTGTGTAAACATATTAAGGGCACTTGAAAAGTGATTACCTAGAACTCTATCAATTTCACCACAGACCGCCGGCTGTGTAGACAGCAAGGGCCCCTTGAGGTAAAGGCCGGGTGTGTTCCCGATTTAAACGGACAGATGACACAGCCCGGGGTCTGTGGAATACAGTACCCACACCCGGGTGAAAGTGAGGGAATCGGGCACTCGGGTTACAGGGGAAAATCGTAGATAGTCTTGCGACTCATTACTCGTGATGTCGCATGTAACATGTGCGGGTTTTGGAGCGTACCCTCTCGCTGGGCAGTTTCAGCTGGAGGCCGGTCCAGCATCACCGCCTGGTATGCGGGCGAGGAGGCATCTGTTCCTGATAGGGCACGATCAATAGTGCGTGTTACCAGTGTCCTGATACATGGAATGCAGCAACACCCGCAAGTGACAAGAATAGCTACCGAGATGTACACCCCCATGGCCAGCTGCCCTAGCAGAGTCCCCCATCTCCCAAAAGTGGCGTTCAGCCAGTCGACGACTGGATTTTTTTACCTCCGATTGGTGCTTCAGCTCAGCAGCCAGGGCTCGGAGCTTCACCAGGGTCTTAGTGAGTTTGCCATCTGGGCCCGTGTTGTTTGATATGGCTGTACAGCACATGGTCCTAAACAGTGCACAAACACCTCCCTTTTCGGCAAGTAACATGTCCAAAGCCATCCTATTTTGTAAGGTCATGAGGGAGGACTGTGCTAGCTGTTCATGGATGGCGTCAACTGCATCCCGGGTTAGGTTGGTAAGCCTCTGCATATTGTAGTGGAGGAGGTTGATTCTGTTAATGTTTTTATTAACCGTGATCGGGAAAATGGCGGAAAAAAGGGGAAAACTTTCAAAACCCGCAGCAATCTCATCCACCAGCTTGTATTCGTCGGGGATATTTCTGGCCTGCCCAATGGCATCAACCCTAGCCGCCTCCCCAGGGGAATCACTGCTACCCTCCCCTGGCCCCGGACTCTGCTGGTGTCTGTCCCTGACCCCAGGGTGACCATCTGCACTGCGAGCCTGGCTGCCCTGTCAGCTGCATCACTTCCCAGTGCTTCCCTGGTACGTAAGGCAGAGTG
>NW_025128611.1:0-1117 GCF_004010195.1 Chiloscyllium plagiosum | reverse complement strand
TCAGTGCAGACTCCCAGCCTCAGCACAGACATCCCGGCCTCAGTCCAGACTCCCGGCCTCAGCACGGAATCCCGGCCTCAGCACAGAGTCTCAGCCTCAGCACGGTCTCCCAGCCTCAGCGCGGACTCCCGACCTCAGTGTGGACTCCCAGCCTCAGCACGGTCTTCCAGCCTCAGCACGGACACCAGTCCTCATCATGGACACCCGGCCTCAGTGTGGACTCCCATCCTCAAGTGTGGACTCCTGGCCTCAGCACAGTATTTCGGCCTCAGCACAGACTCCTGGCCTCAGCGCGGACTCCCGGCCTCACCGCGGACATCCCGGCCTCAGTGCGGATTCCCGGCTTCAGTGCAGATTCCCAGCCTCAGCGCGGACATCCCGGCCTCAGCACAGACATCCCGGCCTCAGCACGGACTCCGGGCCTTAGTGTGGACTCCCGGCCTCAGCGCGGACTCCGGGCCTCAGTGTGGACTCCCGGCCTCATTGTGAACTCATGTTCTCAGCATGGACTCCTGGCCTCAGCGCAGAGTCCAGGCTTCAGTGCAGTCTCCTGGCCTCAGTGTGGACTCCAGGCCTCAGTGTGTACTCCTGGCCTCAGTGTGGACCCTGGCCTCAGCTTGGATTCCCGGCCGCAGCGCGGACTCCTGGGCTCAGTGTGAACTCCAGGCCTCAGTGTGTACTCCTGGCCTCAGTGTGGACCCTGGCCTCAGCTTGGATTCCCGGCCGCAGCGCGGACTCCTGGGCTCAGTGTGGACTCCAGGCCTCAGCATGGATCCCCGACCTCAGTGCGGACTCCTGGCCTCAGTGTCGACTCCTGGCCTCAGCACGGATCCCGGCCTCAGCACGGATACCCGGCCTCAGAGTGGACTCCTGGACTCAGTGTGGACTCCAGGCTTCAGCACAGACTCCTGGCCTCAGTGTGGACTCCCGGCCTCAGTGTGGACCCCCTGCCTCAGTGCGGACTCCCGGCCTCAGTGCGAACTCCTGGCCACTGCATAGACTCCTGGCCTCAGTGTGGACTCCTGGCCTCAGCGCAGACTCCCAGCCTCAGCACAGACTCCCGACCTCAGCATGGCCTCCTGGTCTCAGCGTAGACTCCAGGCTTCAGTGCGGACTC
>NW_025128610.1:0-1117 GCF_004010195.1 Chiloscyllium plagiosum | reverse complement strand
CCAGGTTCAATTCCCACCTTGGACAACTGTCTGGAGTTTGCACATTCTCTCCATGGCTGCGTGGGTTTCCTCCCACAGTCCAAAGATGTGCAGGTTAGGTGAACTGGCCATAGGTGTTAGGTGGATGAATCAGGGGTAAATGTAGGGGAATGGGTCTGGGTGGGTTGCTCTTCGGAGGGTCAGTGTGGACTGGTTGGGCTGAAGGCCCGGTTTCCATACTGTAGGGAATCTAATCTAATTTAACATCCTCCATTTCCCTAAGACTGGTCCCACCACTCCTGCTTATCCTGCCTTGTCTGTGACAAAATGCTTATTCTGGCCTCATAAGGCCGTTTGACCTCATCCCACTACAGGTCATTGTTAGGCATATTCTTTCTTCATCATTATCTACTCTTTCCATCTGGGCTTCTCCCGAGACCACTCTAATCTTTATGACCTCTTTAATGAGGGTTTGTTCCTGTGTCTCCGTACAAAATGGGAAACAGATGTTTGTACAGGTGTATCTGGCCTAACTTCATCCCCTCACAACACCTTATCTATTTGCCCATAATATCTACCATTGTTTTGCAATCACGTTTCATGCTGACGTACAATTTTAGCTAATACAAAAACAATTATATATTTCCTCCACATAGTTTCCATTCTTGTTGACTCAACTCTTGGCTAAAACAATTACACAGTGATGTGAGTTCATTTACTTTGTATCAGAAATTATAATTGCAGAATTGCAGAACATTAATTTACCTATATCCCACATTGGGATTCAAATCCTTGGAACTTCTAAAGCTCAAGCACAAAATAGGAGCAAAGACTGAACAGATCATTTTGCACATGGTGAAATATCCAAATGATAGCCCTCATTCACTGTGTTAGTGAATGGATGACTGAATGTATCACTTTGTACATTCAGCTGGGGAGCAGTCCTTCTATAATAAGGTGTAGGCACACAATTTGAGAAAGGGAGGATGAGGTAATTGAGATGTTTGGCATTGGGAGTAAGGATGTATTGGAGGTTTTGATTTAAAAGTGGACAAATTTCCAGGTCCAGGTGAGTTGTATCCCAGGTTGCTGCCCGCCGGGGAGTCGGCATTTGTGGGCGGCACGGTGGCACAGTGGT
>NW_025128609.1:501-1117 GCF_004010195.1 Chiloscyllium plagiosum | reverse complement strand
GTGTGTGTGTGTGTGTCCCTCTCATGCTGTGTGTGTGTGTCTCTCTCATGCTGTGTGTGTGTGTCCCTCCCACGCTGTGTGTGTGAGTCCCTCTCATGCTGTGTGTGTGTGTGTGTGTGTGTGTGTGTGTCCCTCTCATGCTGTGTGTGTGTGTCCCTCCCATGCTGTGTGTGGGTGTGTTTCCCTCCCACGCTGTGTGTGTGTGTGTGTCCCTCCCACGCTGTGTGTGTGTGTGTATCCCTCCCACGCTGTGTGTGTGTGTCCCTCCCTCGCTGTATGTGTGTGTGTGTCCTTCTCATGCTGTGTGTGTGTGTGTGTCCCTCTCATGCTTGTGTGTGTCCCTCCCACGCTGTGTGTGTGTGTGTGTGTGTCCCTCCCACGCTGTGTGTGTGTGTCCCCCTCCCACGCTGTGTGTGTGTCCCTCCCACGCTGTGTGTGTGTGTGTGTGTCCCTGTGTCCCTCCCACGCTGTGTGTGTGTGTGTCCCCCTCCCACGCTGTGTGTGTATCCCTCCCACGCTGTGTGTGTGCGCCCCTCCCTCGCTGTATGTGTGTGTGTGTCCCTCTCATGCTGTGTGTGTGTGTGTGTCCCTCCCACGCTGTGTGTGTGTGTGTCCC
>NW_025128609.1:0-424 GCF_004010195.1 Chiloscyllium plagiosum | reverse complement strand
GTCCCTCCCACGCTGTGTGTGTGTCCCTCCCACACTGTGTGTGTGTGTGTATCCCTCCCACGCTGTGTGTGTGTGCCCCTCCCTCGCTGTATGTGTGTGTGTGTCCCTCTCATGCTGTGTGTGTATGTGTGTGTCCCTCCCACGCTGTGTGTGTGTGTGTGTGTGCGCCCCCCACCCACGCTGTGTGTGTGTCCCTCCCACACTGTGTGTGTGTGTGTATCCCTCCCACGCTGTGTGTGTGTCCCTCCCTCGCTGTATGTGTGTGTGTCCCTCCCATGCTGTGTCCCTCCCTCGCTCTGTGTGTGTGTGTCCCTTCAAAGCTGTGTGTGTGTGTCCCCCTCCCACGCTGTGTGTGTATGTGTCCCCCTCCCACGCTGTGTGTGTGTGTGTCCCCCTCCCACGCTGTGTGTGTGTGTCCCCCTCC
>NW_025128608.1:0-1117 GCF_004010195.1 Chiloscyllium plagiosum | reverse complement strand
GGCTATGCTGTCATAGATGGTGCAACAAAACGGGCGATTGAGTCCGGACGACTGCCCGGGAAGCAGTCAGCCCAATCCTGTGAGTTGTACGCCCTCCAGAGGGCCCTGAAGTTGTTGGAAGGGAAAGTGGGAACCATATATACTGACTCAAAGTATGCATACGGAGTCGTTCATACTTTCGGGAAAATCTGGAAAGAGCGAGGATTGATAACTTCCCGGGGAAAAGAATTAGCTCACGAACAAATGATCAGCCTAACATTGGAAGCCCTGGTGTTACCTACGGAACTTGCAGTAGTCCATGTATCCGGTCACCAGAAGGGGTCGACACGGGAAGCGGTGGGAAACCGGCTGGCAGACGAGGAAGCCAAGCGGGCAGCGGTCGAAAAATCCGTCCAATTGTTAACGTTAATACCGTTGAGGGAAGGGCTCGCTAAACAACCCGTCTTCACCCACGGGGAGATTGATAAAATGGATCAATTGGGTGCCCAGCTAGTTACTAACGGGAAGTGGACGGTTCCTGATGATAGACAAGTACTGAACAAACAGATCACCCGGGGTATTCTGCACCGATTACACCATCAGATCCACTGGGGGGTGCAAGCCATGTGTGATACAATCCTGAGAGACTATGTATGCAGGGGGATATACACATTAGCCCAACAAGAGGTAGTCGGATGCCCCACTTGCCGGCGTATTAATCGGAAGGCCATGCATTCTATGCCAGCCGGTGGTCAGCCCTTCGTGATTAGGCCATTTCAGAGGATCCAAGTCGACTTTACAGAATTACCCCCAGTACAGAGATGGAAATATCTGCTAGTAATAGTAGACCATTTCACTCACTGGGTAGAGGCTTTCCCAACTGCCAAAGACGATGCACCAACCGTGGCCCGACTGTTGTTGGAGAACATAATCCCGAGATATGGCATAATGGAATCTATCGACTCCGACTGCGGGACGCATTTTATTTCTAAGCTACACCATTTGATCTGTACTATCCTGGGTATCCAATGGAAATTCCACGCACCCTGGCATCCTCAGAGTTCGGATCGAGTTGAGAGAATGAATGGCACGCTCAAGACCCAAATGACTAAGCTGATGTTAGAAACTAAATTACCCT
>NW_025128607.1:0-1117 GCF_004010195.1 Chiloscyllium plagiosum | reverse complement strand
CACTGTCCTTGATTCATGTCTGTGGCCACAGACGCACCTTTCTCTGATCCTGATTCGTGGATCCCCTGTCACTATAGCTCTGCCATTCTCCATCCTCAAGTTCTGTGCAGCGGAGCTATCTGTGGTGTCATGAACCTGGCTGTTGCTGATTTCCCCTGAGAGTCCACCCCACCTGTTCCCAACCTTTTAGATTCCCAAGCGGTGCACAATATCTGTTTGAGAAGGGGAATGATCATTGAGGCGTCCTGCACTTCCTTCCTGAGCCTTTTACTTGATCTGATGGTCACCCATTCCCTTTCTGCTTGTGTAACTCTCCCCTGCAGTGTGACTAACTCACTAACCGTGCTGTCCATAACATTCTCAGTATTGCTCCACAGTGTGTCCACTCTCAGCTCCAGGTCTGAAAAACAGTTTCTCAGTAGCTGCAGATGGACACACTGCCTGCACACATAGCCGTCACGGACACTGGAAGCATCCCTTATGTTCCACGTTGTGCAAGAGGAGCACACCACGGGTCTGAGGTCTCCTGTAACAACATCTCACTACATTCATTTAGTTACTCCCATTAAGAGAATTTAAATAAGTGAGCAACCTTCCTTCATTTCAAACATGCCCATTATAATAAAAAAAAATCTTTACTTAAGCTGATCTGTTGTACTTTTAAAAACTTAAATACTCTGCAGGTATCACTGACAAATTGACTATTCCCATTGGGACTGTAAATTTCTGAATGGCCTGAAGTAAAACGGAGTTTCAGCTTCACCTTCTCCTTGTCTCATCTCACTCTGTTTACATCCAACTCCAAAACACTCTCATTGATCCAAGCAGCCCTCACAGTGCAGCCCTGCTCACACCTACACTGCCCTCAGCCTCCTGTACTGTTCCAATGCATTGCAATGGGAGCTCAGGAACAGCATTCATCTTTCAATTTAGCCCTTTGTAACCCCAGAGTCAACATGGAATTCAGCAGTTTCTGAATGAACAGACAGTTGTCAGAATCTGGAACGTTCCACCTGAAATGGTGCTGGAATTTGAGTCCACAAGGAATTTCTTTGAGAAATTTGCAGGGAATTGGAAGTAGGGGGTTTACAGGTTAACATCATAAAGTGCATGATTG
>NW_025128606.1:0-1117 GCF_004010195.1 Chiloscyllium plagiosum | reverse complement strand
ATGCCCAGGTACATGTCAGTAAACACTGTGCCCGGGAGTATCCAGATCAGCACTATCCCCAGGCCTTGTCCTACCTGCCTATCTTCTTTTCCACCTATCCACTCACCCTTTCCCCCCGACCTATCACCTTCTTCCCCTCCCCCACTCACCTATGGTACTCTATGCTACTTTCTCCCCACCACCACCCTCCTCTCACTTATCTCTCCAAACTTCAGGCTCTCTGCCTGTAATTCTGATGAAGGGCTTTTGCCCGAAACATCGATTTTATTGCTTCTCGGATGTCTGCCTGAACTGCTGTGCTTTTCTAGCACCTCAATAATCAGGACTCTGGGTTCCAGCATCTGCAGTCATTGTTTTTACCTGTATGTTATTACAGACCATGCCCGGGTATATGTCAATACAGACTGTGCCCAGGCGTGTGCTATGACAGACCATGCCCAGGTATATTTCAGTACAGACTGTGCCGAGGTGTGTGCTATTACAATCCTTGCCCAGGTATATATCAGTTCAGACTGTGCCCAGGTGTGTGCTATTACAGTCCATGCCCAGGTATATGTCAGTACAGACTGTGCCCAGGTGTGCGCTATTACAGACCATGACCAGGTATATGTCAGTACAGACCATGCCCAGGTATATGTCAGTAATGACTGTGCCCAGGTGTGTGCTATTACAGACCATGCCCAGGTATATTTCAGTACAGACTGTGCCCAGGTGTATGCTATTACAGACCATGCCCAGGTATTTGTCAGTACAGACCATACCCACGGAAATATCAGTAAAGACTGTGTCCAGATGTGTGCTATTACAGACCATGCCCAGGTATATGTCAGTACAGACTGTGCCCAGGTGTGTGCTATTACAGACCAAGCCCAGGTATATGTCAGTACAGACCGTGCCCAGGGGCGTGCTATTGCGGACCACACGCACGTATATGTCAGTACAGACTGTGCCCAGGTGTGTGCTATTACAGACCATGCCCAGGTACATGTCAGTATAGGCTGTGCCCAGATATGTGCTATTACAGACCATGCCCAGATATATGTCAGTACAGACTGTGCCCAGGTGTGTGCTATTACAGACCATTCCTAGGTATATTTCAGTATAGACTGTGCCCAGG
>NW_025128605.1:0-1117 GCF_004010195.1 Chiloscyllium plagiosum | reverse complement strand
TCTTCACTATCCTATCTACCTGCGACTCCACTTTTAAGGAGGTATAAAGCTGCACTCCAAGGTCTCTTTGTTCAGCAACACTCCCAAGGACCTTACCATTAAGTGTATAAGTCCCGCTAAGATTTGCTTTCCCAAAATGCAGCACCTCGTATTTATCTAAATTAAACTCCATCTGCCACTTCTTGGCCCATTGGCCCATCTGATCAAGATCCTGTTGTAATCTGAGGTAACCTCCTTCGCTGTCCACTACACCTCCAATTTTGGTGTCATCTGCAAACTTACTAACTGTACCTCTTATGCTCACATCCGAATCATTTTTGTAAAAACATAATGGGCCGAAGGACCTGTTTCTATGGTGTATAACTCTATAACAATCAGAGAATCCATGTAACTACTACAGAAACTGGATTCAAACATGAGTCCCTATTATTTGACATAATATAGTGCTTGATACCTGCACTGCACTGAATAAATATCTTATTGACACAAACAGTGTTAATTTGAATAGGGGTTTAAATAGCTTTTTAAAATAGAAGTAAGGTCCTCATCTGTCAGTGTCATGATTTGGAGGTGCCGGTGTTAGACTGGGGTGGACAAAGTTAAAAATCACACAACACCAGGTTTATTTGGAGGCACTAGCTTTCGAAGCACTACTGCTTCATCAGGTGGTTGTGGAGCAGAATCATAAGACACAGGATTTATAGTAACAGGATTGCGGTGTCATGGAATGTAATATTAAACAAATTAAGATTAAGTCTTTTATCTTTTAGAGTGACCATGTTAATTTCAGATCTTTCATATGTAAATCCCTGAACTTCTTAAAAGTTACATTCTCGAGATATCTTTAACAATAGGTGTCCTCTCAGCTCAGATAATGCATTGAAGGCGAGAGGTTAAAGTCTGTCTGTGTCCTAGTGTACAGAACCTTACATGGATTTATGCAGTTTTTGGGCAAAATAAAATGTAATTAGGCAAGTACAAATTCACCTCTCAAGCTTTTTTGTCTGTGCATGCGGGGAGACTGAGTGCGTGTGTGTGTTTATGCATGTGAGTGAGTGTAATGGGGTATAAGTCTGTGAGAGGTGTATGAGAGAGGGTCTCTGTGTGTGTGTGTGTG
>NW_025128604.1:0-1117 GCF_004010195.1 Chiloscyllium plagiosum | reverse complement strand
AACCAGGAGGAAAACCATGCAAGCAGAATGAGAAAGTGCAATCTCCATACGGACTGTCAGCCGAGGCTAGAATAGATCCCAGATCCTCATACTCTAAGACTGCAGTGAGAACCACTGAGCTCCTGAAAGATTTGAACCTTTGCAGGATTATTCTTTATAACCGAGACATTTCCCTCAGGCAGATGTTCCCTCAATCCACAAAAAATGTGTCCTGCCAGAAATTATTTCACCTCACATTAAAATCTTTCCCTCAGCCTGATGTCCAAGTGCACCCTTCTCCGTATCAATAGGAGCTGCTTTGGGTGAGCTTGGAGCTCCCAGCCTGATGTCCAATACACCCTTCTCCATGTCAATGTAACTGGTACAGTTGAGTTTGGAGCTTCCAACCTAATATCCAATACTCCCCGTTGCTTCATGTCAACAGAAGCTACTCCAGGTAAGGTTGGAGCCAGCCGCGATATTTTGCACCCATCTGTACCATCTTGGATGGATCTTGTGCACATCTATTGTATCACTGGAGCCACATGTCCTGCACTTCCCCAACCTAATTTCTAATTGAGTCTTCCGGTCTGAACTACCCAGCTTCTCGGATTCTGGGCTTGTAAACTGGAATTATATGACATATAGCAGCAGTGGTTCGTTGCTTTTGTGAGCAAATTGGAAAAATAGCCAATGTGAAGCTACATTGTTATTGGGAATACGTTTCAACAATACCCTGCAGTACCCCTAACCCTTTGATGTTTTGTTGAAATCCATCGATATTCAGCCTTCAGCAAACTCTAATTTAAAGATTCAGCCCTCTCTGAGCAACCACATCTCAGTAACTGTTTGGCAACTGTGTTGTGCGTTTGGGGATGTAACCGAAACATCCACTAATACGACCGTCATTGCTTTTCGCATCTTCCTTTGGGTTGTGACTTCTGCAAGTTCTGTTCCAATCTGAGTCATAGCAATGGGCATCTTTCCATTTTATGCCAAGTAATTTGTGCGTAGCAAACGCGGGTATTACTCAGTCATATTTTACATGAAAATACTCTTCGAGGTGATGATTCTTTGCCTTGAAGTACGCGTTTTCACACATCATAGCGTTTCATGCAATAGGATTCAAACGAAACCT
>NW_025128603.1:0-1117 GCF_004010195.1 Chiloscyllium plagiosum | reverse complement strand
TAAATCCTGCAGCGAGGAAAGATCACTCACAGTAAACAGAGCAGAGTGTATTTAAGGGATCGAAGTTTGGTCCGGAAGACATGACATAGATACAGTGTTGAAGTCTGATCACAGAGCATAAAGGTCCCAGGCTCAATCTCTATTCTCTTGTTTACTTTCATCTCTGAAGTTCTGAGCCTTCCTCTGACAATATAGGAAGCTCACAGTTATTAATCCAGGACTGTCCTGCCTTAGTGAGGATCAGGACAACAGAGGGGAAAGGAGGCCTCCCTCAAGGAGATGGTATTGAAACCTGGGATCTTTATGATCTATATTTCCCCTCCCACACAAACTCTTGTCATGTGATAGAGTCATACAGCAAGGAAACACACCTTTTGGTCCAACTCATCTGTGCCAGTGTCTTGAGTGCTTGTAATTCCCAGAAAAGTTCCTATTTCTGCAACCTCCACCCCGCCAACAATCCCGCTGTATATTTGAAACCTACTCCAATGCTGACGACTCGCCCTATTTGTAAATTGCTCCAGTCTCGGTAACATGCCCAATCTCAATGACCTCATCCTGCTCGCAGTACAATAATCCCTATTGGTGTAGATTTTCAGAATAACTACAGTCCATCTTGTCTCTGCACAATCCTCCAGCCTGCACCAAAATGCCCACCTGTGTACCTTCCTCAAGCCCCAAGAGAACATAATATCACTGTAACCTTCTGCAGGCCAGATCACATTCTTGCATGCTGGCCTACAGCACCACATGATCTCTGTGACCATCTCCCAACCCTACCGACCTCCTTATCTGTGTAAACACCTCCAGACCCTTTTCCAGCTGCAACAACACTTCCCATCTCTGTGTGCTCCTCCCTGCACCTCCAACACCTTCTCTTTGTGTAGCTCTGCAGTTTCGGGTGGCTCAGTGGTGAGTCCTGCTGCGCCACCGCGCCAGTGACGCAAGTTCAATTCCAGCCTCGGGTGACTGTCTGTATGAAGTTGGCACATTCTCTCCATATCTACAAGGGTTTCCTTCCAAAGATGTGCAGGTCAGGTGAATTGGCCATTCTAAACTAACCAGAGCATTAGGTGCATTAGTGAGAGGGAAATAGGTCTGGGGGGATTAGTCTTTG
>NW_025128602.1:0-1117 GCF_004010195.1 Chiloscyllium plagiosum | reverse complement strand
AGGTACTTGACCGAGCATATTTGAATGGGTTCTCTTTCAATTATATGCTTCAAATCAATTTTACACGGTATTAGAATGATTGATTTGCAATCATCAAATTTGGTTGAAAGATCACTGCAGAGTCTGACGGAGTCACTTCATTCATCCAAACTTGAATAATATGGTGTTCTGAACAGGAAAGGTGCAAACTTCGTTCAAAGTCGGGAGAAACAGAACACGTCTGTGTGGGCGAGGCTTCAGATGATCATCTGCCCTGTCAAGACTCAAAGGGAATCAGCACAGTGTGATAATATGCAAATGTCAGGATTGTGGAAAAGGAGAAAGTGAGGATTGCACATGCTTGCAATCAGTGTCTAAGAATGTGGTACTGGAAAAACACAGCCCGTAAGTCAACATCCAGTCATAAGCACTTCATCAGGAGATTAAATGTCCCACAATATGAAACAGGGGACAAAAAATAAGAACAGTAAAGAGGTCGTATTTCAAAAGTTAACTGGACTAAAGTTTGAGTCAACTGGACCAGACAGGCTTCATCCCAAAATTTTGAAGAAAGAGGAAGACAATGAGAGAATGTGAATGCGCTGGGAGTCATTTTCAAGTTATGTAATCTCTGCAAAATCTCCCATGGAGTGGAATTCACGTTGGAACCCCACTGTTTTACTTATTCAGGAGACTTTTTATCCGGTCCCACACAACATCACAAAACACAATGGGGTTGGACAAAACGTGTGAGCATTCATATAGGATTGTTTACCAACTGGAAAGCATCGATTAGGAATAAGCACACTTTTCTCAGGATGGTATTCTGTTACTGGTGGAGTACCACAAGGATCAGTGACACCACTGCTGCCTCACAGTGCTCGAGACGGGGCTCAATTCTAGCGTCACGCGATTTCCAACATGAAGTGTGCACATTCAAAGTGTCTGCGTGGGAATCCTACGGATGCTGCTGTTTCTGCACACAGTACAAACATTCACGGTTTAACTGAATTGCCCATTATATCCAGGAATGTACAGGCTAGGTGGATTGGGCATGCGAAATGCAGCATTATAGGGAAAGTGTAGGGCCTCATTGCAGTGACCGCATTGCAGAGATTCTATGGTTCAATGCTTGAAC
>NW_025128601.1:0-1117 GCF_004010195.1 Chiloscyllium plagiosum | reverse complement strand
AGCTTTGCCTTTTTGTTTTGAAAAGTCAGGGAACCCCGAAAGTGTGGAAAAAGGCCGCTTGGGCCTATAAGTCCACGAGGAGAAAGTGAGGTCTGCAGATGCTGGAGATCAAAGTTGAAACTTTATTGCTGGAACAGCACAGCAGGTCAGGCAGCATCCAGGGAACAGGAGAACTTTATTGCTGGAACAGCACAGCAGGTCAGGCAGCATCCAGGGAACTTTATTGCTGGAACAGCACAGCAGGTCAGGCAGCATCCTGAAGAAGGGCCTGTGCCCGAAACGTCGAATCTCCTGTTCCCTGGATGCTGCCTGACCTGCTGTGCTGTTCCAGCAATAAAGTTTCAACCTATAAGTCCACACCAACCGTCAGAAGAGTAACCCACCCAGACACATTCCCATATTCTATCACTCTACGTTTCCCCTGGCCGACACATCTCTGAACACAATAAGCAATTTAACATGGCCAATTCAACTAAACTGCACATCTTTGCACTATGGGAGTAAACCGGGGCACCCGGAGGAAAACCACATAGAAATGGGCAGAATGTGCAAACTCCACACAGACAGACATCCGAGTCTGAAATGAAACCCGTGTCGCTGGTACTATGAGGCAACAATGCCAACTATTGAGCCATCGTGCCAGCAGAAAAGCTTCTATTAAGCAATTTTGATGCACATGCTGAATCGCGGCCAATTAGCTGAATAGCCGATATGTGATATGGGGGTGATGTCAACAAAATAGGTTCAATTCCCATCCCGGCTGACGTTGACATGAAGGGCTCTCCTTCTCAATCTCTCCCATGCTGGCCCTCAGATTAAACCAGTACTCGTCATCTCTCTCCAATGAGAGAACAGCCTACTGTCCTGGTAGACCATGGTGAATTCACAACTGTACATACAGATGAATGTAAAGTAGAAACATGTGTTTCTTTCTCATTAGAAAGTGGAAGGTAAAGGTTATTCAAAGTGCAAGAGATTCGAAGTCATAGGTGTCTGCAGTCTTCAGCCATTTAATCAAATACAACCGCCTAACTATTCTAAACTCATTTTCCAGCATTGTGAAAACATCCTTGAAGGCCTTTGTATCATGTGTACATTAAATACTTCTGAAATGTTA
>NW_025128600.1:0-1117 GCF_004010195.1 Chiloscyllium plagiosum | reverse complement strand
ATCTCATTCCAATTACAGAGAATTATTCAAAAATACAAACACACATATACACAGACACATACACACACACTCAATGTAATACTTTGTTGAAGAATACCAGTAACATTGTAAGTAATTGGAATGATAACAGGGAAGAAGAATTTCGGTTAAAGAACGATAAGAGAACAGAAAAGACTATTCTGTGAACTTACTAAGTTGATCAAATTTATGGAAAGCTATGCAGAGCAGATAAAAGATATTGTTATGAAGGTGGAAAGATATATGTTACATTTAAGAGAGACTGGAAGCTAGCACAAAGTATTCTGAAATAAGTTAAATGTAGCATTTGACTGTGACACCAATAGTTGAGTTGCCACGAAACAAAAACCAATTCAAATTTGGTCAGTCAGTTTAAATTTTGCTCCAACACACTGAAATCAAATTTGTTTGAAATACTTGATGACATCAGAATGAATGACATGATCCGATGTTTAGAGGTACAAAACCGGACATTTTGAACATTTAGAGGCAGAACTGCCTAGGACATCAACAAAGATAGACTGTGAGCTGAAGAGCTTCCTGAATGGTACCTGTCTGTAAAACTTAATCGGGTTTTTTTTTGTTTTTTCTGCCAGTATTGCAGAGTGGGGGGTAAAAGATTCGTTTAACCAAAGCGAGTTTCATATTGTTGCTTGTTTTATTATTCTCTGTTGAACTGAAATAACAAAATTGTTAATTTTAGTTTAGATAGTGACCTCTGTAAATGAATCTTTGCCTCTTGAAATTTAACTGATTACGGCATGAGGTGACCTTTTTCTGTGTTGGCTGGTTTAGATTAGGAGAGGGGTTAACTCATTGTCGTAACAGCTTGGGGCTTTCATCCACGATTTGAACAGGTTTAGACAGATACAGTCTAAGATATGGGCAGATTTGAGTTATGGAAAAAAACATGCAGTTTAAAGAGAAACAAAGGGACACAGAAAGAGAGAGGGAAGTAGCAGAAAGCAAGACAGAAGAGAGAGTGAGGAAAAAAGAGAGGAGAAATTTCTTAGCTGACCAAAAAAAGAGAGAATTTCAACTTGTGAAGTTGCGATTTAGTCAGGAGAGTCACATTAAAAGGATAAAGATTAAAAGGGAA
>NW_025128599.1:0-1117 GCF_004010195.1 Chiloscyllium plagiosum | reverse complement strand
TTCTCCCCCCTGGAAAACAGAACAGTACAACACTGGAATAATTGGCCCACCATGTCTGTGCGGATTATGATGCTATTCCAAACTAATTTCATCTGCCTGTACATGATCCATATCCCTGCCAACCCATGCCTGCTTATGTGTCAGCCCAAATGCCTCTTAAACGTTGCGATTGTTTCTGCTTTTCCCATATCTCCATAAAGTACATTCTTTTCACTTACCACCTTCTGCATAAGAAACTTGTCTGACACAACTCCCTTTAAACTTACACATGTTGTTGGAAATGCTCAGCAGATCATGCAGCAACTGTAAAGAAAAATCAGTTAATGTTTTGGGTCTGGTCACCGTTCCTCAGAAACGTTAACTTTAATTTATCTTCATAGAAGCTGCTAGACCTGCTGAACTTTGCCCGAAAATTCTTTTGTTTCTAGTTTACAGCATCTGCAGTTGTTTTGGATTTCATTTCCTTTAAACTTGCCCCCTCTCCCCTGAAATCTATGGCCTCTAGAATTTGCCATTTTCACCTTGGAAAAAGATTCAGATTATTCACTCTGTCTGAGCCTTTCAGATCACCCACAGCCAATGACTTTCCCAAGACAAAAATCCAAGACTTTCCAACCTTTCCAAATCCAGGCAACATCCTGGTAAACCTGCTTTCACGCTGTCCAAAGCCTCCACATCCTCCTTTTTATGTGGTGATCAAAACAGTACACAATACTCCAAAGGTGGCCTAATGACAGTTTTATATTCAGTCCCTGACAAAAGAAGGCAAGTATGCCATACAGATCCTTCACCACTTTCAGGGAGCAGTGAACTTGCCCCTGAAGATCCCTGTGTACATCAATGCTGCTGAGAGCCCTTCGGTTTAGTGAATACATTCCTCTTGCAATGAGCCTCCCAAAATACATCACCTCACACTTGTCTGGATTAAAATCTATCTCCGTATGGGTTTTCCAACTGATCTCTTTCTTGCGGTATCCTTTGACAACATTCTTCACGATTCACAACTTCATCAATTTGTACCATCGAGAAACTTGCTAATTAAATTGTTTACATTTCCATGCTAATCATTGACATATGTTACAGACATTTCTGATCCTTGTGGAAGAACACTGACCAC
>NW_025128598.1:0-1117 GCF_004010195.1 Chiloscyllium plagiosum | reverse complement strand
AACACCGGCGAGTTCACAAGTAACCACAGCGATGGATTTGTTTTGTTTGTTTATGGGATCACGACATCACTTGCTGGGGCAGCATTTGTCATTCATTCTAACTGCCCAGGAGATGGTTCACAGTCAACCCCATTATTCAGTGTCTGGATTCACATGTCGGCTGGACCAGGTCAGAATTAATACAGTTTCCCGGACCAAATGACATGAAGAGTTGATTTCTGGCCTATTATCCTATTTCTGAAATGATAATGAATAATGTTTGCAGTTGATTTAAAAGTGAAAGACCAAAATGGGTTTTATTCTGATTGAGCACGTCCTCCTGTTTTCTCAGTTGTTTTTGACAATCTCATTCCTATCGTACTAGGATCTGTTCCAGAGAGTGTTACAGAAAAGGCAGAATGGTCAGCTGCAGCTGGTCACCTGACCGGTCACTGGACCCAAAGGTTCACTCTCCACAGATGCTGCCAGATATGCTGAATTTGTTCAGCAATGTCTCTTTTTGATCATGATTTCCCAGCATTTGCAGATGTTGGATTTTTCAATATTTATCTTGCCTGTTGCAGAGGAGTTTATTGATGAGTTTGGAGAGTTTTGAACTTTGCAAGTTAGGCCACAAATCAGCCATGATCTATTGAATGGCAAAGCAGGGTTTAGGGGCTGAATGGCCGCCCCCTGTTCCAATTCAAGTTGTCCATCTGCAGCTTGTGGCAAGATTTCCCCTCACTGTTCACTTCACCTCCATGTCTAACACACTGTTACTGACTGAACAAACCTCCTGTGTTTGAACTAAACCTGCTAATGTTCAGTGGCTCCCTCTCCTGCCACCTGGGTTTAACTCTCATAACGGAATGCTGTCTCCTATTACTGCAGGAATGCCCACAAAGGACTCAGCCTGGAGTCTGTATCCCCTGGGATCCACAAACCCCGTTTATTTCCTCCTTCCTCTTTCATTCTGGTTATTGACCTCTCGCTTTCAATCCATTCTCCTGTCATGCTCTTCAACATGCCCATGTGGGTGGACTAGAGGCTGCTGCGATTTAATGAAGGGAAGTGGGGATTAGGCGGAAACACGAGGAGAGGCGTCAGCAAAGACAGTTCTCATTGTAACGGCAGAGTT
>NW_025128597.1:0-1117 GCF_004010195.1 Chiloscyllium plagiosum | reverse complement strand
ATGGGATGTTTCAAATTGGATCCACATAACAATTTCTTGTTAAATGAATGCCGAAGTTTTAGTTGTTATTTTGACAACAATTGAAATTTTACCAATTCGTTTAAGTTATGCAAGGATACTAGAACCCAATCGAGTTTGAATTTATTGTTTTGAGAACATTGGGCCAGTGACAGGAATGATGTTGGGGGTGTGAAGAACAAGTGGCATTATGAAAATTGTTCTAATTAACTGCCACTGTACAGCAGAACAACTGCTCTATAGCCGGAGAGCTAACTGCCCATCTGATTTTTTTCTCTCAAAGAAATCAGAAAGCATTCTAACAAAAATATACCTTTTCATGGAAAACATGCACGGAGTAAACAGAAAGAAGACGACGCAGTGAGATGAGCAGAGAGGAGGTTGATGACAGCAGAGAAGACAGAGAATATATGGACTTGAGATTAAGTTAATTTAATGGTTAACAAGTGTGTTATTTGAACAGCATGTCAGTAAGATTTGTTCAGTTAGCGGAATGAGTGTTCAAATTGCATATAGCTTGTTTAACGCTTTGCTAGAAAACGAAATTGCCGCTTTTCTTTAAATAGTGGAAATGAGGAGTTCCCTGTCAGTCCCTCACACGTTTAATAGATTACGAGTTGAGACGCGCTTTTCTGGTGTTTACTTTTAATTAACAGAGTGGTTTGACCTCAGCATTGTTACAGATTGGGGGCTTGTCGGTAAATTGGGCTGGTTGAGCAAATTTGGTGTACAGAAGATCCCAGCAAATCTAAACACTTGGCTATTATTGTCCTATACCTTTAAATAAAATGTCAGTGTGAACATTTGTCTAATTGCGATTATTTGTGGCCGGTTAAGCTAACCGTGAGGGAAATAGCTCTGAACATTGCAAAAGAGGTTTTGAGGTTTGGAGACGCTTCACAAATTTACCAAGAGAGTTTCGAAAGACAGAGGAAGGATATACTTTTAGAATTAGCAAAGAGGTTAGATTTGGGTTTAACCAGGATCAAAATGAAAACTGAACTTGTCATTGACTTAATTAAGCACATAGACATATCAGTCATACCAACAAGTGCGGTTGAGTTTGAAAAAAACATAAATTGCGAATGAGCCAGATGGA
>NW_025128596.1:0-1117 GCF_004010195.1 Chiloscyllium plagiosum | reverse complement strand
GTCAATGCAGAAGGAGACAGAGCAGATGGGAATTGACATTGACCACAGATACCGAGTGGAAAACCGATGGGAAACCTGGGTGGCTTTCCATCAGGAGCTATTCCAGTGCAGTCAGGAGATAACTTGGGAAGCCTCAGGCCTATGGCCCATTTCAGCCCAGGGTGGGAATGATGAACCTGCCAGCCAATCAAAGTGGTGGGCACTGCCAGTGTTACACTCAGGTCTTCACCATAGATAGTCACTGGATCACCACAGACAGACAGCGGTGCAAGGGGTAAAGTCACTGACTTGGTAATCCTGCTAACCCCAGGTCAATGTTCTGTGAACATGGGTTCAAATCCCACCTGTGGCTGATGGTGAAATTTTAATTCAATAAAATCTGGATTAAAGAGCTGGCCTTGCTGTGAAAGCCCACCTGGTTCCGATGTGGAAGGGAACATCTGGATTCTTACCAGTCTCGCCTATACACGAAGGCAGAGCCACTGAAAGATAACAAAAAAGAGAAAATGCTGGAAAATCTCAGCAGGTCTGGCAGCATCTGTAAGGAGAGAAAAAAGCTGATGTTTCGAGTCTAACTGACCCTTTGTCAAAGCTTTGACTCAAAACATCAGCTCTTTTCTCTCCTTACAGATGCTGCCAGACCTGATAAGATTTTCCAGCATTTTCTCTTTTGGTTTCAGATTCCAGCATCTGCAGTAATTTGCTTTTAGCGACTGAAAGATGGTTGACTCTTTCCTGCCCTCTGGGCAATTTGGGACGGGCAATAAATAGGCAGTACAGTGGTTACCACTGCCTCCCCACAGCACCAGGGAGCTGGGTCCCTTGGGTGACTGCGTGGAGTTTGCACGTTCTGCCCGTGTCGATGTGGGTTTTCGCTGGTAATTCCGGTTCCCTCCCACAGTCCAAAGATGTGCAGGTTCAGTGGATTGGCCACAGAAAATGCAGGGTTACAGGGAAGGGTAGGATGCTGTTCGGAGGGTAGCCTCAGACCCAATGGGCCAAATGGCCTCCATCTGCACTGTCCGGATTTGATGATTCTATCCCCCTGTGATGCCCACTGCGATTTGAAAGCGTTGGTTTAGATTTGTGGGAATGGGAGAACGGAAGGGGCTGAGTG
>NW_025128595.1:0-1117 GCF_004010195.1 Chiloscyllium plagiosum | reverse complement strand
ATTGCAACATTTAAGAGCCATTTGGATGGGTATGTGAATAGGAAGGGTTTGGAGGGATATGGGCCAGGTGCTGGCAGGTGGGACTAGATTGGGTTGGGATAACTGGTCAGCATGGACGTGTTGGACTGAAGAGCCCATTTGCGTGTTGTACATCTCTATGATCCTTTGAATCTGAATTCAGTAAAACCCTGGAATTAAGAATCTAAAGATGGCTGTGAAACAGTTGTGAATTGTCAGAAAAGTCCATTTGGTTCACTCCTGCCCTTTCGGCATCCTTCCCTGGCCTGGCCTCCTTGAGACTCCAGACCCACAGCCATGTGTAACCGGTTGCCTCTTGACTGCTCTCTGGACAATACACATTGGCCTAGCTAGCAACGCTCACATTCCATGTATGAATCAAGTGAAAAGAGCAGGAGTAGGCCATTCAGCCCGTCAGGCTTGGTACATCATTCCACAAGATCGTGCATTAATTCCACTTGCATGTCTGTTCAACCACACCCCCAACGTCCACAGTATTGATTCCTTCATAGACCAGTAACATTACTGCCCCAGCTTTGAGTATATGGGATGACCCAAAATGGACAATCTCATTACTGTGAGCCTCAGGAAGACCAATCAGTTTTAAGTAAAGAAAAGAATTTTCAATTGAAAGGAATTGCATGGCAAATTTTAGAATTTCTACTGTAAAATACATATTAAAACAACATCAACCAAATAGTATTTAGTCAGCAATTAATACAGTGAGCTGTAAAAAAAGGTACTTCTTTGTAACCTCTTAACACAGCGCCAGGTTGAGACATTACACCACATCAGACTCTCATTGAGGTGTAGCTTCCTCCAACAGTGCGTCAGCCTGACTTGCCAGCTCAAACAAACAGCTCTCATCCACACAGAGGGAAGTCAGAGTTAATAGATGTGAGGCTGGGTGAGCACAGCAGGTTAGACCGTATCCAAGGGGCAGGCAACTCAATGTCTCGGGCTGAAACCCCTGGTCAGGATGATAAGGCAGGGGGCCTTAGTGCAGTACCGACAGGGTACGTGTGTGTGTCTGTGTGTTTACGTGTTCACACCCACCCCCATACCATACCGATATGGGTACGTGTGTGTGTCTGTGTGT
>NW_025128594.1:0-1117 GCF_004010195.1 Chiloscyllium plagiosum | reverse complement strand
ACAGAGCAGTGTGAGCTGTGTTTTGGGGATGCATGGCAGTGTGAGCTGTGTTATGGGGACACAGAGCAATGTGAGCTGTGTTATTGGGGTGCAGGGCAGTGTGAGCTGTGTTATGGGGACGCAGGGCAGTGTGAGCTGTGTTATGGGGACGCAGGGCACTGTGAGCTGTGTTGTGGGAACACGGCAGTGTGAGCTGTGTTATGGGGACACAGAGCAGTGAGAGCTGTGTTATGTGGACACAGGGCAGTGTGAGCTGTGTTTTGGGGATGCAGGGCAGTGTGAGCTGTGTTATGGGGACACAGAGCAGTGTGAGCTGTGTTATGGGGACGCAGGGCAGTGTGAGATGTGTTGTGGGGACACAACAGTGTGAGCTGTGTTATGGGGACGCAGGGCAGTATGAGCTGTGTTAAGGGGACACAGGGCAGTTTGAGCTGTGTTATGGGGACGCAGGGCAGTGTGAGCTGTGTTTTGGAGGCGCAGGCCAGTGTGAGCTGTGTTATGGGGACACAGGGCAGTCTTAGCTGTGTTATGGGAACGCAGGGCAGTGTGAGCTGTGTTGTGGGGACACGGGGCAGTATGAGCTTTGTTATGGTGACACAGGGCAGTGTAAGCTGTGTTATGGGGACACGGGGCAGTATGATCTGTGTTATGGGGACACAGGCCAGTGTGAGCTGCGTTATGGGGATGCAGGGCAGTGTGAGCTGTGATATGGGGCACAGGGCAGTGTGAGCTGTGTTATGGGGACACGGTTGTGTGTGAGCTGTATTCTGGGGACGCAGGGCAGTATGAGCTGTTTTATGGGGACGCAGGGCAGTGTGAGCTGTGTTATGGGGACACAGGGCAGTGTGAGCTGTGTTCTGGGAACGCAGTGCAGTATGAGCTGTGTTTTGGGGACGCAGGGCAGTGTGAGATGTGTTATGGGAACACGACAGTGTGAGCTGTGTTATGGGGACGCAGGGCAGTGTGAGCTGTGTTTTGGGGACATGGGGCAGTGTGAGCTGTGTTATGGGGACACAGGCCAGTGTGAGCTGTGTTATGGGGACGCAGGGCAGTAAAAGATGTGTTATGGGACACAGGGCAGTAAGAGCTGTGTTATGGGGACGCAGGGCAGTGTGAG
>NW_025128593.1:0-1117 GCF_004010195.1 Chiloscyllium plagiosum | reverse complement strand
CACTGCCCCAGAATCTCCTGTTGATGCTCCTGACAGAAAGGTCCACTGAAGCAATAATTCTACTAACTCTTCTCAAACGCTGCTGAACAGAAGAATCATTCCAATTGTCCAATAATTGATTGCTCTTCCGTTTTCCTCAGAGAGACAATTCTCTTCAGCTGTTCGAAAAGCTGAAAAGCATTTTGATAGAGGAATAGTCATCTGAGACATTTGAACTACCTTCTTATCTTTCCTGACAGTCACCCCACTATCTAACTGATTTCCAAATGTTCAGTTATTTCCTACTTTATGGTTGACTGAAGAAACTTCCCCACGACAGAGTTAAAAATCAATGGTATAAAGTTTGTCATTTGTTCCTATCTCTTGTTTTGAATACGAGTGTCACATTATTAATTTTCCAGTAGTTCAGCAAAGTTCCAGAATCAAAGGATTTTTTGAATATCGTAATTAACACATTAGGCACCTCTGCTGTTACCTTTTTTAATACGATAGACTGCAGGCCGAGGGCCTGAACACCCATCAATGTGTTGAATACCTTTTCCCCTCAGCATCGTACTTCCATCAAGACCCTTTGCAGTTTTAGGAAGAAATTATCTTCCACTGTGAAAACAGGAAGTATTGTCTTTACCGCTGCCACTTCTGAGTTTCCTATTACTACCTCGCCGTTTTCATCCTCTAAAAGGCCAACATTTACCTTCTGCATTTTCTTTTACTTTTTATCTAATCGGAGAAGTGTTCTCTATCAACTCTTATGTTTTCTACTCATTTTCCTTCGTAGTTACTTTGATTTTGTTTTCAGAAAAAAATTGCGAACAATTAAAGCTTTTTTCTTTATTCAATTCACCGGATGATGACGTCGCTGGTTAGACAGCACTCATTGTCCTTCCCTAATTGCCCAGAGGGCAGTTAAGTGTCAACCAAATATGTTTGGGTTTGAAGTCACATGTAAGACCAGGTAAGGATGGTGGTTTCCCATTCTAAAGGACATTCATGAAACATATGGATGTTTCAAACAATAAGCAATAGATTCACTATTATCAATAGACTCTTAATTCCAGGTTCATATTGAAGTTAAATTCCACCCTCTGCAATGGCGGCATTTGAACCTGAGTCCCCA
>NW_025128592.1:0-1117 GCF_004010195.1 Chiloscyllium plagiosum | reverse complement strand
ACTTTTTATTGGTAAATTGGGGAGATGGAAAGTAGGACAATGGGGGGATTTGTATTGCGTTTCGAGGGTTGGGTTCATGGGCGAGGTAGGGAAGTCTGGAGGGTATTGTTGCCCCCGTAGAAAGTGGAAGTTGTTCTCCTTGAAATAGAAGGCCAATTTAAATGTTCGGACACGGAAGTGCTCCATCTGGGAGCAAACGCGGCCAGGGCAGAGGAATTGGGATTAAGGCATAGCATTTTCACAGGAGGGGATGTGGGATGATGAGCAGTTCAAATAGATGTGGGAGTGGGTAGGATTGAAGTTGATCTCCATTTTGCTGGAAATGGAAATTGAAATGTCCAGGAAAGGGAGAGACGTGGCTGTGAAGGTAAGGATGAACTGGAGGTCAGGGCTGTGAAGTTGATGATGTGTTAAAGTCTCCTCATGAAGCAGAAGCAGGCCCCCACGAAGTCACCAATACAGTGGGGGAGGAAAGTTTGGGGATTGGTGAAACGTTAACTACTGAAGATGTATTGTTCCACATATCTGCTGAACACGCAGGCATGGCAGGGTAACACATTGGAGCTCATGTCTCCTCTTTTGATCTGAACAAAACGGCAGGATTCGAAGAAGACGTTGCTGAGGGTGAAGACAAGTTCTGCCACTTGAATGAGTGTGCCGTTGGTGGGGGACTGGAAAGGGTTGGTGGGAGATGAAGAAACTGATGGCTTGCATGATTTCACCATGATGGATGGATCTGTGTAGGGAACGGTTGTCCGTGGTGAAGATGAGGCAATGAACACTGCGAAAAGGAAAGTCATGGAGGAGGGCGAGGGTTTGGGTGGTGACGCGGAGTTATAAGACCAAGCGGCTATGGATGCTGTCAAGATATGAGAAAATAGGTTCGGTGGGGCAAGAGCAGACACGGACGCTGCATCAACTGGAGCAGTCACGTTTGTGAGTTTTGGGCAAGAGGTAGAACCATCTGGTGTGGGATTTCGGGACAATGAGGTGGGAGGCTGTGGATGGGACATCCCTTGAAATGATAAGGTTAGAACTGTCTGCAAGATCATAGTTTGGTGATAGAGGTTGAGGTCGTGCTCTGGAGAGCAGTCCGAGGAGGATTTCATGGGAATGC
>NW_025128591.1:0-1117 GCF_004010195.1 Chiloscyllium plagiosum | reverse complement strand
GTGCAATACCCCTGACCTCGTGGTTTTTGGTATCGGCAGCACAGGGATATTGCAGGCGCTGGTCGTCGGCACTAAGACGCCATATTTTAAGATGGAATCAATGACTGATTTGATTCCCACTGTTGCCGACGGTGATAGATTGTATTGCCGGACTGACGGGAGGACACTTCCCTGCTTGAGTGTTATGGTATGTGATGGGGAAGGTAGAACTCGGACTGCATAATTTGTGTTCTGTGTCCACACCGAGGCTGGAAAGTTGCTTAGCAGTATGGGTGCTTCTTAAAAGGGGCCAGTAGCTGGGCTCTGTTTGTTGAAGGTGGCCAGCAATGATATCAGAAGACAGCCCTCGCAGAAATCATTCTGCGCTAGTCAGGCAATCTGAACTGAGGGAGTACTGGCAGGGTCAATGGGGGCAAATTGCAGTGGTCGCTGTTGTAGCCGCGCTGTAAAAGATTACTAGTTCTTGGGCAGCGAGTGGCTCTTGACCATGGGAGGAACATGTTGAATCTAAGCCAGATCGTAGCAGAGCAGTGCAGTCTACTCTGCATTGAGCAGGACTTCTGCTGCAACCTCCTGTCGTCCCAAAAAATACAGTCCGATCAGGGCCAGCGGGATTGTCAGAGCGAGATGAAAGTACACAAGCACACTGCAATGTGATGACTGCTCTTGCGGGCCTGAGGCAGTGCAATTCAATTGGCAAAGGCAGCTCTGTCAATACAACTAAGCAGATGCAGGATGCAGTGGGGGATAGAAAGACTGTTGGCAAGAGGGAAAGGAGGGGGTCAAGGAGGTCAAGTTCAGGTGAGTGCGAATATGATCAGGCACAGATGTATTCTGAAGGCGTACAGGACACTGGGCATTTGGAAGTGGCAGCCTGAAGCATGGAAAGATGTGTGTCGGGGATTCCGAGCGTGACACCTTGTGGAGAGCAATGAATGCTAGCTTTTCATTCACACAGTTTGCAGGCCCAGGAAGGCTACTGGGCATGATGCACATATTGTCGATGTATCCGGGACTGTGACAGAATCTATGCAAAAGTTGACAAATCAGATAACGACTGTAAAATGTGCATTACAGAGATAGTCATGGTGGGACCAGTTTGCGAACTAGAGGAAAG
>NW_025128590.1:0-1117 GCF_004010195.1 Chiloscyllium plagiosum | reverse complement strand
TGTCACAGTGTGTTTCAGTGTATCACAGTCTTTAGAGAGTGTCACAGTGCGCCTCCGAGTGAGTGTCACAGTGTGTCTCAGAGAGTCAGACAGTCAGAAAGTGTCACATTCTGTCTCAGAGAGGTTCAGATAGGATCAGAAAGTGTCGCAGTGTGTTGGAGGAAGTGCCAGAGAGTTTCACAGTGTGTCTCAGTGTGTGTCAGAGAGTCTCACAGAGAGTTTCAGAGAGAGTCAGTGAGTGTCACAGTGTGTTTCAGAGAGAGTCAGAGAGTGTCACATTGTGTCTCAGAGATTCAGGGAGAGTCCGAAAGTATCACAATCTGTCAGCGAGTGTCACACACTGTGTGTTTGAGAGAGAGTCAGCGAGTGTCACAGTGTGTTTCAGAGATGGTCAGATAGGATCAGAGAGTGTCACAGTGCATCTCAAAGTGTCAGAGAGAGTCAGAGAGAGTTACAGTGTGTCTGAGAGAGTGTCAGAGAGAGTCAGAGAGTGTCACAGTCTGTCGCAAAGAGTGTCACAGTGTGTCACCGTCTGTCAGAGAGTGTCACAGAGTGCTTCAGATGTGCTGGAAAGTGTCACAGTGTGTCATAGATAGTGTCAGAGAGTGTCACAGAGTGTCTCAGAGAGAGTCACAGTGTGTTGGAGAGTGTCAGAGAGTGTCACAATGTGTCTCTGCCTGTGTCAGAGAGTGTCACAGTGTATTTCAGAGAATGTCAGAGATTGTCACAGTGTGTCTCAGAGAGTGTCACAGTCTGTCACCGTCACTCAGAGTGTGTTTCATAGTGTCACAGTCTGTCAGTGAGTGTCACAGTGTGTCTCTGCCTGTGTCAGAGAGTGTCACAGTGTGTTTCTGCCTGTGTCAGAGAGTGTCACAATGTATTTCCGCCTGTGTCAGAGAGTGTCACAATGTGTTTCAGAGAGTGTCAGAGAGTGTCACAGTAGTCTCGACCTGTGCCAGACAGGAGAGAATCAGAGAGTGTCATAGTCTATCTCAGAGAGTTTCAAAGTGTGTCTCAGGTAGTCAGAGAGAGTAAAAGTGTCACAGTGTGTCTCAGAGAGTGTCGCAGTGTCGCAGAAAATGTGACCATGTGTCAGAGAGTGTCACAGTAGGTCAGA
>NW_025128589.1:0-1117 GCF_004010195.1 Chiloscyllium plagiosum | reverse complement strand
ACCACTCATCTTGACTTTAATCTCCAGCGTCTTAAGTACCCACTTCTGCCTAGATCCTGTGGTAAACAAGTATGACATCTTTGCCTTTTGTCGTCAAGAAACTGAGTACAAAAAATTAGTATGCCATGGTGCAGGTTCGTAAGACTTTGATAGGCCACACTTAGAGTACCGTGTTTAATTCTGTTCATTACATTACAGGAAGCATTTGAATGCTTGAGTGACGTTTCAGAAAATGTTTGCCAATATGCTGCCTCAAGTAGAGACGATGAACTGCAATGAGATTATATGAAACTTTAGAGTTGCAGAAACTGAATGGAGACTCGATACATGCCTAAAAAAGTATGAAATGCATGGATAGTGTTGAACGACCAAATGTATTTTTCCCAATATTGGAAGTCTAAAGCAAGCGGGCATGCATATAAGGTCAGGTGGGGCAGTTGCGA
This sequence comes from Chiloscyllium plagiosum, assembly GCF_004010195.1. Taxonomy (NCBI): domain Eukaryota; kingdom Metazoa; phylum Chordata; class Chondrichthyes; order Orectolobiformes; family Hemiscylliidae; genus Chiloscyllium; species Chiloscyllium plagiosum. The sequence continues at coordinate 674 of NW_025128589.1, read as the reverse complement.
AGGTGAGGGGGAATTTTCCATGGTAGCCGTACACGCATAACACTGCTTGGATTAAACACTCAACTGATGCAGTCTGGGCACCTGGACATTCCCCCCGGCAAACACCATCGTTAACAGCTGTGTCATCCAATCTGGCATGTTTGCCCTCAGTGGGTAGTAATGCTGTATTCACAGTGCCAACGACCCATATTCAATTGCATTATCTGACAATTGTCTGTGTGGTGTTTGCATGTCGTATCCCAAATGGGTTTATTCCATTTATGTGGTTTACCAAATTGCCCATAACGTCCACGCATGTGTAGGTTATGTGGGTTAGCAATAGGAAATACAAGATTACAGGGATAGAGAAATGGATGGGTCGAGATAGATGGTTGTTGGGAGGGTCCATGTGGGCATGACGGACCTGATGGCCTGCTTCCACACAGCAACGATTCTACGATTATCTGTACTGATTCACATCTGCCATATACCTGAACATTACACCAAATTGTTCAAGTCTTATTGGTGTTGCACACACTTGGACAATTATTTCAGTTTTGTGTTGCAATCTGGCAATCACGAAGTTTGTCATTATGTCACACTTGATGCAGAAAAAAATAAATGTGGACACACCCACTCGTATGAAATGCTGAAACACTGACACACTCCCCACGTAGAAACTGAAATATTAACAT
>NW_025128588.1:0-1117 GCF_004010195.1 Chiloscyllium plagiosum | reverse complement strand
TTTCACAGTAAATTCATTGGCACACAGTGCAGGCCTCCGCTCTCTCCCCAGTGTGAGAGCGGATGTATAGTGATTTAGGATGACCACAAACGAGCCCACTCCCAAGCTGAGAGAAACTGAACAGTCTCTCATGAATGACAATACGTTGATGTGATGTCAGGGTCTAAGAACGTTTCTAGTACTTGGTTTAAAATGTCGGTCCACTGCATGAATTTCCTGGTGTTTGAGCAGGATCGATTTCCAAAAATAATCCCTTCCCACACAGGGAGCAGGTGAATGGTTTCTCCCCCGTGTGAGTCCGCTGGTGATTGCAAAGGTCTCATGATTTTCTAAACCCAGCCCTACCATGAGAGCGACTGAAGGATATCTCTTCACTGTGAAGATGCTGATGCAGTATCAACGCCCCAGATAAGCACATCCTGCATTCTGGTTATTTTAAAGCGCTGCCATCTGTGAGAACTTACTTGTAATTATGCAGTGTGGTGGACGGATAAAATCATTTCCTACACTCAGAACAGATGAATGTCCTCTCCCCAGTGTCCTTGCATTTATGTTCTGACAGGGCAGATGATCTGTTGAAGCATTGTCCGCACATTCAACGCGTGTAATGTTTCTCCCCATTGCGAATGGTGATTTTTTCCTTCCATTTTCAAAGTCCAATGATATTCAGACACTAATCAACTGAGTGACTCTGTCAGATCCTGGCGTAATGTTTGGTTTCAAGTCTCAGAACGGCAAATCTTCCGCTTCTGATGTCCTGTGAAATTAGTTGAAAGAAAAATAAAAGTGAACCCCCCCAAAAAAAGACAAAAACGATAAAATGAAGACACAGACGGCGGCAATACAATCTATCGCGTCTGCTCTCAACATTGAATGATATCAGCGCTGATGAGGTATTCCTCAGATTCACTTTCTTGTCTTACCACTACCTCCTGATTCCCTTATTGATTAAAATCTCTTTTAATTAGCCTTGGATACACTGAACAGCCAATCTCGACAGTGATCTTCAGTAAAAAAAAAATCCAAGGATTCTGTTCACTTCAGTGCACGAGAAGGAATTTTTCCACATCAGTCATAAATTTGGGATTCCTTACTCTGAGATTATGTCCTTTTGTCA
>NW_025128587.1:0-1117 GCF_004010195.1 Chiloscyllium plagiosum | reverse complement strand
ACAACCTTACCACCATTTCCCCGTTATTTGGTAACGTTCCGATCCCTAATTTGACCTGCAAGTCTCTTCCTAACAAATTAAACCCCGCCGATGGCAGTAGAAGGAGGTCTCGTTTAGTAGTTCTGTTTTCATACCCAATTTCCACGTCCTCCACCACCGGGACTTGTAATTTCTGTCCTCCAATTCCAGATACCCTCATAACTTTTCCTCCTGCTCGGGTGCCGGGGGGTATTTGGATTATACTCGATCTTTCGGCTCCCGAGTCCACCATAAATGTGATCTCCGATCCTTGGGGCCCTACTTTCAAGTTTACCAGGGGTTCCTGTCGATAGTCCTTTTGCCCCAAGGGTAGGAACCCCCGACCTCCTTAATCTTCCTCCATCAGGGCGTACGACCTCACCTCCCGTTTGCAGCGGGAGCACTCCCGTTTAAAATGTCCCTCTTCATTACAATAGTAACATCTGAGTGTCCTTTTCGTTTCCCTGTCGCGGTCTCGCATTCCTCCACTCTTCCTTTGTTCCGGCCATGGTTCTCTTTTCCTCTGCTCTTGCCACGACTCTCCCCTTTCCTGTTTCTGCCACGGCTCTCCCTTTTCCTTTCTTCCAGCTGTCATTTGTTGCACCGTTTGCATCATTATCTTTGTCGCCTTCCTTTGTTTCTCATCGTCCCTTCTCACAAACACCTTTTGCGCCTCCTGTAGTAGTTCATCTAAAGATTTACTATCCCAATCATCCATTTTCTCTAACTTCTTTCGTCTGTCCGGCCAGCCTTTTGATACAAACTCTACCCGTATGGGTTGTTGCCCCACGTCCGTCTCAGGGTCCACCCCAGCAAACTGCTGCAAATTCTTCCTAATCCTGTCTAGGAAGTCCGTAGGGGTTTCCTCCGGGTTTTGATGATTACCAAAGGCCTTGTTAAAATTGTGCCCCTTCGGGGCTGCGTGTCTTATTCCTTTTATCCAATATTCCCGCATGTCTCTCATGTTGCGCCGTCCTCCCTCCGTGTTCTTATCCCACTCGGGGTCGGTGAGGGGAAACTTCTGCTCCCCTCCTTCTCCCCCCTCTCTCTCCCAAACCAAGAGCGGAGCTTGTCGTATCATCTGACGCTCCTGGCTAGA
>NW_025128586.1:0-1117 GCF_004010195.1 Chiloscyllium plagiosum | reverse complement strand
CATCACGGCTCTTAAGGCTATGCCTGTGCATCGCGCCAGTGGCGCAAAGGATAACGCACCTGACTACGGTTCAGGACACTGTAGGTTCGAGTCCTACCTGGTTCGCAGGCAGGGCAGACTTTAATCGCGCTTTAAAACTGATTTTACTAAGGCCAAAATAAGGTGTGAGCTCCTCATCTGCAGCAACGAGAATGCCTTCATTAAATGTCCCCGAGAACATGAGAGTCAGTGTTCCAGCGTCATCACAGGAGGGAAGCCGAAGAGTCGCGCAGGTGACTTATGGGCACCTTTCCATTTCATGAAGCCACCGATAGAATAACTGTTGCTCCCGTTGATGCTCTGCTTTGAGCATTTTTCGAAACTCTTTGGCCAGTGGAATTAGAGAAGAATGAAGGGTTAACTGTCCAACTGATCTTTATGGAGTGTGAGTTCCAGAGTCTACCACCTGCTGACTGGTAAAGTTTTCCTACCAGTCTATTCAAAGCTTTCTGCATCTTATCTGAAATCTACAAACCCTGGTGATCGATCAAGAGCAAATGCTTCCTTCAATCTATAATTCCTTGCTCCTCATTATTTCGTACACGTCAATCATGTCTCCTCACCATCGGCTCTGCTCTGAGAAAAACAACATTTCGAAAGTCTTATGTTCACTGAAATTTCTTGCCTGTTTTTAACAGTTCGGTGAAGGGAGTAGTCCCACTGCTAACATTCAGCACAAACTTTCAGTAAAAGCCACTCAATGCGGGGAACCGAGTACTGCTCTTTTCGTTAACAATGTGTAAACGTCCCCTGTAACTTTCGATTTCGCATCCCGTGGGGCTATTTGTCCGTGTTCAACGACGTTTCCCAGGAAGGTGACTTTGGCTTTGGCAGATTCACTTTCAGCGAGGTTTACAAACCAGTTTGACTTCCGAATTCGATCAAAAAAGCCCGATAAATGCTGTAAATATTCAATTCACGAGAGACTGAAAGTTACCAGGCACAATATACACCAATCTGTTGCGTATTCGGCAATTACCCTGTCAGTTAACCTCTGAAATGTGGCTGAAGTGTTTTTCGTACAAACGGCATTACTTTAAAATTTTGCAGGCCAGTTGGCGTTACAAAATTGCCTTTG
>NW_025128585.1:0-1117 GCF_004010195.1 Chiloscyllium plagiosum | reverse complement strand
AACCCCTCCTCAGCGAATCCTCTAGAAATGGCCCCCATCCCCATCCGCACACAATCCCCTTTTGTTCCAATCCCACTGTTACATCCTGGCCACAGCGTGGCGCCATTCGTACATTTGCACCTGAGTAACGTTCAATGTTCTCACACCCACGGTGTCCCCTGTGAACGCATTGGACCCAATCCGCAGCTTTTTACCGAAGCAACGGACTGATACTCCACAATATTCCCTCTGTTACTCTGTCAACGACCAATAATGCACAGCACCACCAAATCCTGTCTCTGTTTCCTTACAACGGAAGATGAGAGAGGATTCGAAGAAGGTGGGTTTGGAAAGAGGGATATTAAGAGATAGAGAGTGCATGACCGAGAGAGAATGTGAACGAGAATGGCGAATGGGCAGAAAAACTGAGTGTGTTAACGGAAATAGCAGAGAGAATATATATAGAGGGACAATGTGAGCGCTGGAAGGAGATATGGATAGAAACCGACAAAGCAAATGAGTTGAATTCTGCCGAAGGCCAGATCGATCTGAGTGACCCAGAGGTGAAAGTAGAGATGGAGTGACTTAAATTAATCACCTGAGATCAGCTCCGTTACTCTTACTTTCCCTGAGGTCCAGGACTTGGTGCTGAGTCAGTCTCTCTCCAGCTCAGCTTTTTCAACACAAACAGAAATAACAATATAGCTCACTCTGTTGCTTGGAACTTCTTAATAAACACGTTTATTGTTTACAATTTGAAGTGAACCATGCAGATATTGGGATGCTTCTTTGCTTAATGGTCCCTGAATTGTGAGAAGCTTTGAAATGTGTTCCTATAATTCCCTGTGGGATAAGATTTGACAAAACAGCATGATCCTCAATCGGTTATCACGGTGGCAGGTTATTTTGTTGTTGAAACAGTGAACTGAATCGAGAAAGACCTTAAGGTATTGATTTTTGAGGGAATGTAATTGAGTTTTGAATTTGGGCAAAGGGATATTTCAACACATTCTTCAGCTGATTTCTGAACTTTTTCTGGGTTACAGCATAAATCACAGTGTTTGTGCAGCAACTGAGGAGCTGCAGTATGAAGCCCAATTCCGTTACAAATCTATGTAGAAAAATAGCATTAAACCCA
>NW_025128584.1:0-1117 GCF_004010195.1 Chiloscyllium plagiosum | reverse complement strand
GATACCTGCAGACTATCCCTTTGAGATTCATGTTCAACCACAACCAAGTTCCTCTGCATGGCAGCACGCTTCAACAGTTCAATAGACAACTAATAACCCTTTTTTCTCTAACGTCTATCATTTCTTCTGCCAGACTTTTGCCGACTCAGTCAATGTATCTATATTCCTCTAAAACGTTTCACAGTCTTCTGCGCACCGTCCTCTGCCATTCATCTTCGTGCCATGTGTAAATTTGGACGTGCTACAGGTTGTCCCCAACTCCAAATCATCAATATAAATTGTAAATAATTGCAGTCCCAAAACCCATCACTGAGGCACACCACTACTCACTGATTTACAGCCGGAATAGTACTCATTTATCGCCACATTTTGCTTCCTGTTAGTTAACCAATCCTCTATACATGCTTGTACTCGACCACTAACACCATGCATCCTTACCTTACGCATCAGCCTCTTATGCGACACCTTGTCGAAGGCTTTTTGGAAGTCTAGGTACACAACATCCTCTGGGTCCCCATTGTTCACCATACTTGACATGTCTTCAACGAATACCAAAAGAGTTTTCAAGCATAACCTGCCCTTCATGGATCCATGCTGTGTCTGTTCAATCTAACTGGTCTAAAACCCCCTGTCTTGTCCAACTTCCTATTTTTTAAACAGTGATGCCACATTTACTGCATTCTAATCTGCTTGAATTGCCCCTGAGTTCCAGCGAATTTGAAAAAAATACTGCCAGTGCACCAGTTATTTCCACCACGAACTCTTTTGCACGTTGGAATACCTTCCAACAGGGCCACGAGACTTTCTATCCTTAGCTGCATTACGTTTCCCAACAATTGCTTTTCCCTAATAAAGATTGTTTCCAGGCCCTCACCGACCTCCGTTTATTTGTCAATTACTGGCATGTATGAGTGTCTTCCACTGTGAAGAACGATACAAAATATCTGTTCAATTCCTCAGCCATTTCATCACATCCCATAACTAAATGGCAAAAGGACCAACGTTTACTTTAACCAACATTTCGGTTTATAATTTTTTTTGTAGAATCTTCTATTAAAACGTCTTTATATTCTGTGCTAGAATTTTTTTTTCTCATGTTCTTTCTTATGGTTCTTCA
>NW_025128583.1:0-1117 GCF_004010195.1 Chiloscyllium plagiosum | reverse complement strand
TTTTGGGATCTGGGGAGTATGAGGATGCAAAGAACATGCACATGCACTTGTTCCAGAAGCCGATAGGCAACATTTAGGAATCTAAGGAGTGGCCCGGGTCAAACGTATATTGAGTTTGAAAGGTTCAAACAAAGTAATTTCGATAGATGGATAAGAACTTTAAAAATCAAGCAAAGCTAGAGAGTAACTATTTTGGAGGAATACCAAAATTCGCTGCCTGAAGTAATGCAAACTCCTGTGGAAGAGCAGAGAGGTATAACAACAAGGTTAGCATCTGAACTGGCTGAAGATTATGAATTAGTCCATAAAACAGAGTTTGGCTTCCAGACTCAATTTCAGTCCATGAGGGATGTAAACTGGGGCAAAGAGAAATCCTCACGTGTAAAGCGATATGTAGATTTCAGTGAAGATCATAAGGATAACTTACCACAGGGGTAAAAAGGAAACCCGAGAAGACGGCAAAGTAGTTAATAAATCCGCTGTTTCCATGGCAATAAATTAGGTCACAGTAAATCACTCTGTTGTTGCGCTAGAAAAAAAGACAGATGTAGGAAAACAGGATAAGCCTGGGAGTTTTGTTGGAGTGGCAACAGAAAGCACAGTGGAGGCGAGAAAGCTGCAACAGAGTGTACAAGCTGATCGGAGGTTGGTCAAGTAGGAAGTGCCGAATCTGCTTATAAGATATACCTTCAAAGGGAAAGTTTATTCACGTAGGCTAGAAGTAGCAGGTAGAGATGATGCAATATGAAGGAACACAGGATCCTCTCAGTCTGTGATGCTGAATGATGTGGAGATATATACTCCTGAGGGACTATTTCCGGAAAAGGTGCTTTTAATGGGAATTCACTGTGAGACAAAAAAAAGCACATAGTTATGTTAAGCGAGGATAGAGTGTTCCGTGAAGAGTGAAGGAATTGTGATAGGAGTACTGGAAAAATCTCAGCTCCAGGAATACAAATTGTCCTTGTAAAGTATGTAGCTGTTTCACCAGTAGGAGTGCTGCCTGCTTTGGTTAAAATCCAGCGGAGACACAGGCAACTGAAGCATTGCCTTATCCTGGAATCTTTTCTGAATGTGGGGTAACAAGGTGTGGTGTAAAATTCCAAGCAGTGGAATG
>NW_025128582.1:0-1117 GCF_004010195.1 Chiloscyllium plagiosum | reverse complement strand
GTTACCACATTTGGTGGGTTTGAGCTATAGGGAGAGGTTGAACAGGCTGGGGCTGTTTTCCCTGGATCATCAGAGGCTGAGGGGTGACCTTATAGAGATTTATAAATTATAGGGTGATGGATGAATAGGGTGAATAGACAAAGTCTTTTTTCCCAAGATAGGGGAGTCCAGAACTAGAGGACATTGGTGTAAAGGGGAGATGGGAAATATTTAAAAGAGACATAAGGGGCAATTTTTTCACGCAGAGGGTGGTGTGTGTATGGAATGAGCTGCCAGAGGAAGTGGTGGTGGGTGGTACAATTACATTTAAAAGACATCTGGATGGGTATATGAATAAGAAGGGTTTAGAGGGATCTGGGCCAAGGGCTGGCAAATGGGATGAGATTAATTTAGGATATCTGGTCGGCATGGAAGAGTTGGACTGAAGTGTCTGTTTCTGTGCTGTACGTCTCTATGACTATGTCCACTCCCTGGACTGCTCATGGGAGTAAACAGCTACCAGACTTTGTGCCTGCACTAAAGGTCAAAGCAAGACAGACGTTTTGTGAGCCTGTATGTTCTGGGTGAAGTGGGAAAGTGGAAAAAACAAATCAAAGCAACACCAAGATACCATGAGCATCCGAAGTGTGTGAGCTCTCAGTCTGGTAACGGCTTTATATTTTCTGTCGGGACTGGGTGCAGTCCAATTGCTCTCTGCTGCCTGGAAAAATAACTACTTACAAACACATGAAGTGAGATAAGGTAATAATGAGATGTTAGTAAATGCAAATAGTTCAGTTACCAGTCTCAAGCAAGCCTCATCATGCTGCTGAAACTCTGAAATATCAACATCAAGAATTTCTATTGTTATTTCTCACCTTATTTTTTCAACCTTCTCGCCATTACCCACATTGTTCAGGAGCTCGGAAATTTCCACCCAAAAGTCCCTTGTAAATAACTTAATTCAATAATGATGTAAGTAAGTGCACTGTGAAAATATGGAGCTCAATGTTTTACTTTACACTTGTCAATATGGGCATCCAGCAGAACTGACAGTACGGTGGCTCAGTGGTTAGCACTGCTGCCTCACAGCGCCAGGAACTTGGGTTCAATACCAGCCTCAGCCAACTGTCTGTGT
>NW_025128581.1:0-1117 GCF_004010195.1 Chiloscyllium plagiosum | reverse complement strand
AACACTCTCCTCGTTTCCCTCCTTCCCTTCTGGTGCAACAGGGACAGGTTCTGTGCCAGAGACCTGGGCCCCAGTGCATACACCTGGTAGGTCATTTTCCCCCCTCAACAGTACCCACTGACTGATACAGCAAGAAGGAAATACAAATAAGTCGTCCCTCCTCTCCCAGGAACCTCTACTCTCCGACTTCATATTTAAAACCTCAAATGAGTGACTCCCCACTCCTGGGAGGCAGCTGCCGTTGAAAAACAGAAAATGTCACCTTTTTTTTGTGGTTAGCACTGCTGCCGCACAGCACCAGAGCCCTGGGTTCAATTCCACCCCCCCCCCCCGTCTGTGCGGGTATCCTTTCACAGTCCAAAGACGTGCGGGTAAGGGTGAATTGGCCAAGCTAAATTGCCCCGTAGTGTTGGGTGACGGGGAATGGGGCTGGGTGTTTTGCTCTTCGGCGAGTCGGTGTGGACTTGTTGGCCTGAAGGGCCTGTTTCCACACTGTAGGGAATCTGATCTAAAGTTCTGGAATTTATATATTGATGAACTGAAACCTGCAACCCATTCTAAAATATGAAGGACTCAGCAGCGGTCCAGGTTTGTTCCAAATATTGCATCGGTTGCATGACACTGTGATGTTTTGCTATTAATTCTGTGTCTTATGATCCTGCAGCACAGCTACCCGCAGGAGGAGCAGCGCTGCAGAAGCTAGTGCTTCCAAATACACCTGGGTGGGCGGGGTTTACCAGGAGGGGCGGGGTTTAGCAGGAGGGCAGTGCTCATGGGCACGGCGTGTGTCGCGAGAGGGTCGCGCGCTAGTAGGCGGGGCGAGGCTCAGCAGGCGGTAAGGCGCGTCGCGCCAAACCTGGAGGCGCGCGGCTTTGTGGGTGGTTGTGCGTGGGGGCAGGGGGCGTGATTTTGACTCGCGCGGAGACCGCGGCGAAGGGGCGGGGTTTGGTGCGCTTGAGGGAAAGAGGTTTGGTTCCCAGAGGCGGGGCTTACGAGCTGAGTTCGGAAGGGGCGGGGTTTGTGTCACCATGGCCGAGGAGGGGGCGGGACCAGGACTGTGCCGGAAGTGTGCCGCGGCCTGTTTCCTCCGCTGGAGCCTCGGCTGCAGCAAGTAAGG
>NW_025128580.1:0-1117 GCF_004010195.1 Chiloscyllium plagiosum | reverse complement strand
ACCATGTCAGGACAGGCTGATGAGCAAACACATCGGAGAATAATGTTACAGCTTTATGGGTATTGCTGAGTAATGCTAGTATCCCTACCGCTGGGCACAAAGGTCTGGGTGTAAAGCCCACAGAGGTGTCTCATGACACATCTGAACAAATTGATTAAAATGGATTTAGAATTGTGACTGGATTGAGAAGGAAGAGGTATCAGAATTTGCATTTCAGAATTTAGGCCTAGGATGAATGGAAGTACAGCTATTCGTGTTGATTGAAGTCACATTTCGCAGCAGTAAAGGTTTATAAAATCAGAATGGTCCTGGATAGGGTGCGTAGTCAGGGTTTTTCACCAGTTTTGGGGCCTCCAAACCAGAGGGCATTGTTTAAAGTGAGAGGGGAAAAGTTTTGCTGAGGCCTAAAGGGCACCTTTTCACACAGAGAGTGGTGTGCATACGGAATGCGCTGCCAGAGGAAGTGATGGAGGCTGACACAACTCCAGCATGTAAAAGGCATCTGGATGCGTACAGACCTGCCGAGCCTTTCCAGCAATTTCTGCATTTGTTAAAAAATACATGCATTTTAACACAGGTATTCTGAATACATTAAATATTTTACTTTTTTTAATGACGCAGGGCCATGTAAACATATTTCAAATCGGCCGAGACCATTTTTTGCTAAGGGTATGGCTCACTGTATGACAGCAGCAATGATGCACCTACATGGAACAGAGAATGTGATGGAGACATAGTTTGACAATGTACAAGGAGACCTCACATGGTCCAGTTTGGGAAATGATGATATTATTGTGGTATTCAACGCAGAGAGGGAGACAATGTAATCTCCTGAGAAGGAACGGCCTATTGCACTCTCTCTCCTTCATTTTCCCTAATCACAGCAATGTGTGCAAGCTAAAACAACTCTACAGTTATCATTACCATTCTTATTTATATAGAATCCCCGCAGTGTTGAAACAGGCCCTTCGGCCCAACAAGTCCATACCAACCTTCCCAACTCATTCCTCATTCCTGAACAAGGGCTTATGCCCGAAACGTCGATTCTCCTGCTCCTTGGATGCTGCCTGACCTGCTGTGCTTACCAGCAACACATTTTTGGCTTTGATCTCCAGCA